>NC_054706.1:12440715-12450715 GCF_016097555.1 Gigantopelta aegis
TTTCTTAACCCATATATAAGAAACAATAAAGCAATTCTTAACAACAATTATAATAAAGAAAGAAAGAAAGAAAGAAAGACGGACGGACGGACGGACGAGAAAAGAAAATAACCGAACAAATTAAAAAAAAAAGTAAAGAAAACGTACTTTGCAAGTATAATTTATATTGCACATCAGTTTGCCTATATACAACATACCTTTTATTACAATAATTAATTATTAAATGTTGAAGTATTAAGTATATTTATATTTTTTTAGAATTTAGAATAGAGTATCCAAATTAGGTTGTTCCATTCTACGATTTGTGTTAGCTGCGGTCTCCAATCTAAAACGTTATTGTTAACCATTATAAAAAAAACAAAGAGTGAAGACTTTCTAGTGTGTTTAGTGTTATAAACAAATAATAATGAAGACGAGGTGCATCAAAACTGTTGGCAGTATCCATGCAGAACAACAAAAGAAATGCAATTATTTGAAATTATACCTTAGTTTTTGTGTGTAAAGATTTTAGGTCCATTTTGACAGTCTTTTACTCAATTAATTATATCACGAAAAGATATTAAAGTACTAAAAAAAATTATACCCATCTATGTTTTTGCTTATTACATATGATTTGTGAAAATTCATGGAACGAAAAACAGATAACTGTATTAGCATTATAATGACCTGTTACTGTATTTAAATAACTTGCATAATAAACATTAAAACCTTGTCTTTTATAAGCAAAACATTATCATATCAACAATAAGACTATACTGCACATGACAGTATTACACCTGACAGGTGTGATGACAACAGTAAGGTGTAATAATGCAGTCAGTGACAATAAATTTCATATACATATAGTCTGTTTCAGTGTCCAAGTGCTGTAATTCACTTTGTATGTTTTCATATATAAAAGGAAACTTTTTTAATGTTTATTATATTTTTTATTTGTATATAGTAATAGGTTATCAAAATGCTAATTCAGATTTCAAGTTTTAATTTTTAATAAGAAAAACACATGCTGGGGTCTAATTTTGATTACACCTATTAAAATATTCGCGTTTCTTTTGTTGTCCAGTATATATTATTGCAAGTTGAAGAGTATTAAAACTGTAGTTGTGTGATGCTTTAATAAACGATGTTATAAAGATGACGAGCCGAGGCTACAGCCTTAATTAATTAATTTATTTCGAGCAGGAACGATGCTTTGAAATGTAAACTACGAAATAATTTAATTTATTGGTCACAAAAACTATTTTTATTGGAGGATCTTTAAAGGACGACCAACAGACCTGGGCGCGTTCATTTGAGACAAACACTCCGTAACGCTATGCTAGGAGGACGTTGTCGACAGGTTTGCTGTTGGTGCACCACATCTGTCTTTGGCGGCCCTATGTAGCCGCGGAAAGTAAACTTGTCAGATTTTGTTGATTGTCAGATATGTGTGGTGTTGATTAATGTGTAGTTATTTATCACAAATAAATGTAAAAATAGCCAAACAGAACAATGTAATTTTTATATTTTAAAGTTCGAGGTGTTCCGAACTTTTGATAGGGTAGTTAATACCACAACTGCTATCATTGGTGATAAATGTGAGTTAGTTGTAAAAAAATATAGTTTCATCTGTATATATGCACACACACACACACACACACACACACACACACACACACACACACACACACACACACACACACACACACACACACACACACACACACAGATATATATATATATATAATAATAATAATAATATATATGTATATATACACATATACATATATATGTATGCATGTATATGCATGTATATGCATATATATATATATATATATATGTATATTATGTATGTATTTATTTATTTATTTATTTATTTATTTATTTATTTATTTATTTACTTACTTATTTATGGGTCATAGCTTGGTTGATATATTGCATATAGTGTTTTTAACCACATACGTTAACATTGGCGCCTGTGGGATTTTATTTTGTATAGTTCAACCTTAACTCAAAAGATAAGGCATTAACCTTCAGTTGAAAATAAAATCAATATATTAGCTGTCCCCGCTCCAGTCGCTGTCATCTTCTGGTGCCAATACAGTACCAACCAGCATTAAAAGGATTCCACTGAGTTGACACATATAGGCTATGTATTTTATTTCCTTGACATAAAGACAGACGGAAACTGCGTTCCAGACAGGACCAATCACATGGAAACTTGGAACTGAGGGTGAAGGTGAAATGTGCAGAATGGTTCACAAAATGGACCTTTTATTTCAGATTAAAAGAATTGATGTTTCTAGCTTGAGCGTCGGACAGACAGATAATTCATTTACGTTTCACTTTATGTGCATCACATAAACATATGTAATACAAATGAAAGTACAGAAGCCATTCTTTGAGGAATTGTAACAAACAGTAAGATAATATAATACAAATATATAGAGATTAAATCACTGCTGGAATCAGAACTGACGTCAGGTTATGCAATGTTGAAATGGTGCCAACTCCCATAAAAGTTTTTTCTTCTGAAATATAAAGATTATATCTTGAATCAGTGCCAACAAAAATAACTTCCAAATAATTCCATTTACTATTGTACAGTATTTATTTATAAATTTATATTATTGAAACATCCAATAAGGTTGCCCGACAGGATAACACGTGACGTGACAGTTTGAAAGTGAACTGAATCTCTATATTGGCTACTACTGTAATGGGTAGTCTACTCGATAAGAATGTTCTATAACTTTATACTCGTTGCCAAGTATTCTTGAGGAAACCAATGTTTATACTATTTAGCGACACATCATAATTTCCATATATTTTTTACCCCTGCGTGTGCTGTAACCTCACTGTGGTGCAGGGGTAAAACATTCTATTTGAGAATGGCCAATACAGCACAAATCCCCTTGTTTTTTTCAAAATATACTTGAATTTTTGAGTAAAAGTCAGTATCTATCTGTGATATTTGTATTTTTGCACAGTTCCTTACACTGTTTTTATTTCAATTTTGAATTTTTGTATTGATGTTGATCATCACTTTATTTGTTTGCATTACCATGGTTTGACACCCAGTAGCCGATGTATTTTTCGTGCTGGGGTGTCGTTAAACATTCATTCATTCATTCATTCATTCATTCATTCCATATTTTTGAGTTCACGATGCAAATGGGATCGATTAATTTCATCACTGTTTTGAAAGTGATTCGTGAGTGCATGTCATCACAGCTATATTTGTTCCCGTCAGCTCTGTCCGGTGTTCATCACAGCTATATTTGTTCCCGTCAGCTCTGTCCGGTGTTCGTGAGTGCATGTCATCACAGCTATATTTGTTCCCGTCAGCTCTGTCCGGCGTTCGTGGGTGCATGTCATCACAGCTATATTTGTTCCCGTCAGCTCTGTCCGGCGTTCGTGGGTGCATGTCATCACAGCTATATTTGTTCCCGTCAGCTCTGTCCGGCGTGAGTGCATGTCATCACAGCTATATTTGTTCCCGTCAGCTCTGTCCGGTGTTCGTGAGTGCATGCCATCACAGCTATATTTGT
This sequence comes from Gigantopelta aegis, assembly GCF_016097555.1. NCBI lineage: Eukaryota > Metazoa > Mollusca > Gastropoda > Neomphalida > Peltospiridae > Gigantopelta > Gigantopelta aegis. The sequence continues at coordinate 12,444,246 of NC_054706.1, forward strand.
TCCCGTCAGCTCTGTCCGGTGTTCGTGAGTGCATGTCATCACAGCTATATTTGTTCCCGTCAGCTCTGTCCGGTGTTCGTGGGTGCATGTCATCACAGCTATATTTGTTCCCGTCAGCTCTGTCCGGTGTTCGTGAGTGCATGTCATCACAGCTATATTTGTTCCCGTCAGCTCTGTCCGGTGTTCGTGGGTGCATGCCATCACAGCTATATTTGTTCCCGTCAGCTCTGTCCGGTGTTCGTGGGTGCATGTCATCACAGCTATATTTGTTCCCGTCAGCTCTGTCCGGTGTTCGTGGGTGCATGCCATCACAGCTATATTTGTTCCCGTCAGCTCTGTCCGGTGTTCGTGGGTGCATGCCATCACAGCTATATTTGTTCCCGTCAGCTCTGTCCGGTGTTCGTGGGTGCATGTCATCACAGCTATATTTGTTCCCGTCAGCTCTGTCCGGTGTTCGTGGGTGCATGTCATCACAGCTATATTTGTTCCCGTCAGCTCTGTCCGGTGTTCGTGAGTGCATGCCATCACAGCTATATTTGTTCCCGTCAGCTCTGTCCGGTGTTCGTGAGTGCATGTCATCACAGCTATATTTGTTCTATATTTGTTCCCGTCAGCTCTGTCCGGTGTTCGTGAGTGCATGTCATCACAGCTATATTTGTTCCCGTCAGCTCTGTCCGGTGTTCGTGAGTGCATGTCATCACAGCTATATTTGTTCCCGTCAGCTCTATCCGGTGCTGGGGCGGGACATAGCCCAGTGGGAAAGCGCTCGCTTGATACGCGGTCGGTCTGGGATCGATCCCCGTCGGTGGGCCCATTGGGCTATTTCTCGTTCCAGCCAGTGCACCACGACTGGTATATCAAAGGCCGTAGTATGTACTACCCTGTCTGTGGGATGGTGCATATAAAAGATCCCTTGCTGCTAATCGAAAAGAGTAGCCCATGAAGTGGCGATAGCGGGTTTCCTCTCTCAATATCTGTGTGGTCCTTAACCATATGTCTGACGCCATATAACCGTAAATAAAATGTGTTGAGTGCGTCGTTAAATAAAACATTCTTTCTTTCTGTCCGTTGTTAGATTTGATTTAGTAAACTGGTCTGGAAGTGGCAATCCTCTATGTAGCAATACAGGAAGGATACATTCTCTAGTAAAGGATCTTCTCGGGAGTGATTGTCCGTCTGTAGACGAAGCACTAGAAAGATATTCGTTGAGTCAACCACTATTTTACCAAATACCAATTCGACTCTGCATTGTGCAAAGATGCCTATACAATGGCAGTTAAAACACTGATAATTACATTTTTATGAGGGAAAGGATACAGCAGCACAATAAGCAGACACATTATGCCATCTCCTCACTCCTCCCTCCTCCCAATCCACTGTAATAGCCTTTAAGGAAGGTACATGCATGCTGCTTGACGTAAAGAAACATACAAAGGAAAAGTACATTTAGTTTAACGACAAAAACATTTACATCAGTTTAACATTTGGAGAAATTATAGATTTATATCGAACAACGAAAGAAATAAGAATATTTTAATAATATTTTTTTTTCATCATAAAAAAAATTAATTCCCTGAATAGAGTCAGGGATTTATCCAGGCATTCTGTGGGACCGAACATAGGCCCCTTCCCAAAGAAAGTGGCACTGAAAACTCTCAAGCTCATATATTGTAGGTGATGTTCATTATATCTGATGTTATATATGTTTTAAAATGATAATACTAACATACAATCGATGTACATGTGTTATGATCTTATTCATTATGGAACCAATTATAAATGGATGACAAACGTCAGAGATATATACTACTCAAAAGAATTTAAGAGTCAAAAATTTATAACCAAATAAGTTTCAGAGTGTATTAGATTGATGATGTAAACTACACCAATTTTTTTTTTTATTGTTCCATATTTACAAAAAAACACAAATAAACGTCACTGTATACAAGAAAGTCACATGACATGCTGTCAAAGTTGAAGGTTGTCAAACATGGATTTTACACATTAGAACATTCGTTTAATAGTGTGTGAATCCACCCCTGGCGCGAATACACTCGACACATCGTTGCCTCATGCTGTTGATCAGACGTCTGAAGAACTCTTGGGGAATGGCCTGCCACTCTGCCATAAGAAGTTGACCCAGATCATGAAGGTTGGCCGGAGGGGCATGGTTATTCGAACTCTCCTGCCTAATTCGTCCCAGGCGTGCTCTATTGGGGCCAAGTCAGGCGAATATGCTGGCCAATCCATCCTGGCGATACCTTGTTGTCTGAGAAAGTCCGTTACCACCCTGGCGCGGTGGGGTCTGGCATTGTCATCCTGCAGAACTGCCCCGCCGCCAATCTGCTGAAGGCCTGGGAGAACCAACGGCCGGATAATCTCATTCAGATAGCGGATTCCATTCAGATTGTCATCCACCACATAGAGGGGGGTCCTGTGGTGGATAGAGATGCCGCCCCACACCATGACGCTGCCACCACCGAAGCGGTGACGTTGTCTAATGTTAACGTCAGCGAAGCGCTCCCCAGGACGTCTGTAGACACGAACCCGACCGTCGTTGAACTGGAGACTAAACCTGGACTCATCAGTGAACATCACTCGACCCCACTGAACACGTTGCCACCGCAGATGAAGCGTGCACCAGTGACGTCTGGCCGTTCTGTGACGTGGTAGGAGTGGTGGTCGAACAGCCTGGCGACGGCAGCGTAGATTATTGGCTCTCAGACGATTGCGTATGGTTTGATCAGACACTCGAGTTCCAGTCGCAGTCCGCAGATTGTCACGTAATCGGCATGCAGTGGTTGTGCGTTGACGTAGAACCATATTGGTGATGTAGCGGTCCTCTCTATTTGTAGTGCTTCGGGGTCTTCCCGAACGTGGACGATTTCGAACAGAATTCGTTGCTTGGTACCGTTGCCACAGTCGGCCAACGACACTCTGACTGACACCAAGTCTCAGAGCAACATTTCTTTGCGTATTGCCATCCTGAAGCCAAGCAATAGCCCTTCCTCGATCTTCGATAGTCAGTTGAAGTCGTACCATTGTCGAATTTGGAGTGTGCACCGTACACGAACGCAAGCTCCAATTATACGGAAATTCAGCATTGGGAACATGGAATACACGTGTAAAGCGTGCAAATGAAGCGCTTTGTGAAAAAGCAAGTTATGGGCACTTAGCAGACCTTTCGCTTTCGCCCTAATTTACGTGCAAATGTAAGCATGTTTTCGCCATTAGAACTAGTCGACAGTGTCAATGACAGTGGATTTTAATTCATTTATGGGTTGCTTAGACCCACTTTCGTCAAAATGGAACAATACCATGCGTGACATTATGGTCTAGCTAATATAATTGACATTCAGAAAATAATGTCGAAAATATCGTCTGACCCTTAAATTCTTTTGAGTAGTATATATTTTATAAACTTGGACTGAACTACATTTGGGACACCCAAATTTTTCATACAATGAATACAGTTTATACAATACTGGCACAATAAAGTGATGCAATCTACTAAGAGCTTAACATATAGACTTATTAAAGAAAACACGGAGTTTGAAGCTTACTTTAATATATTAAACAGGAAGAATTAAATTACTTTTCTACGATTTCGTCTTTCCAAGTATTTTTACCTATTAAAAAAGGGCGGTGGTCTAAAATACCACATGAAAATCGAATATGTTCATTATGCTCTTCGAACGACATTGGAGATGCGTTTCACTATTTGTTGATAAATTTAAGGATGAAAGACAAATGTATTTAAAGAAATACTACATCATTCGGCCCAATGTCATAAAATTCACACAGTTGTTTAATTGCCAAAATGCTGGTACACTAAGAAAAGTGTGCCAGTTTGTTAATGTTATAAACAAAGCGTGTTCCTCCTGAAAACCTATTTGTAGTTATTGTATTAGTATTTATTATGTACTGTTATTTATGTAATGTCTTGTAATCTTTGTAAACTTGTGTACGCCTTTTATGTCGCCGAATGGTGACCTTGAGAGTAATAAAGTTCTGTTCTGTTCTGTTCTGATGTCAAACATTTGGTACTTCTGACTTATAGTCTTAGAGAGGAAACCTGCTACATTTTTCCATTAGTAACAAGGGATCTTTCATATGCACCACCCGCAGATAGAATAACACATACCACGGCCTTTGGTATACCAGTCGTGGTGCACTGGCTAGAACAAAACATAGCCCAATGGGCCCATTGACGAGGATCGAACTCAGTGATGAAAATGAGACACTGAAATCAAGGTGTTTTTTTTAATAATAATTAGAGCAATAGTTTACCAGTATTTAAACTGTTGTGTGCCAAATGCGAACAAAAGTTAAATTTAACGCATGTTTTTCATTATTACGCCACAAAAAGCTAATTAATATATATTTTTAAACCCCTCCACCCCAAAAAATAAAGACACCCCCCCCAAAAAAAAAAAAAAATACAAAACAACAGCACAAAATAATTTTATTAGGCCTATGATAACGGTTTCGTCGTTCAAATTTAACATGTTTTAATTTTGTTGTTGTCTTAACAAATTACCCAAATCGCTAGTAATTTGAGGGATCCATTTTAACTTGGTGTTTTGCGAAAATATGAAATCGTTTCTTTAATCTTTAAATTTGACTAATAATAATACTAATAACATCATTATGAGTTCGTATATACATGTTGATGTATAGATAGCAAAACTATATATTAATTAGAGATTAAACAAATACCATTTTATTCATTTTTCTTGCTGTACTTCAAAATATATAAAAATTATGTCTCGTCAGTTAATCTTTGAGACATATTTTATTAGTTTAGATAGGTGGGTTTTTTTTTTAATAGATTGCAAATGTGACATTTAATGAATATTAACTTTAAAGAAATGTCACCGTGTTTCAGTGAGTTTCTTGTAATATTTTTAAAGATATCAACTTACAGTGTTAGGAATTGTTAGGTATTTAAGTTATTACAAGTAACAGCCAACACACGAATTGATGTTCAGTTACTGCAATTCAATACGCTAATTACGTACATTAATGGCAAAGTGGAACCTTTACCCTCACAATTAAAAAAGTTAAATTAACAACGTTGTTTATGTTCATAATTGTACGGCGCTTTCGGAATGCTAAATACATCAAACGTCTATATTAGCCACACGTGCGTCTTTGTGAAAACATACATATTTCACTTGTGTTGGGTTTCGTAAACCCATATAACGTATAGTCGCCGTCTTGTTGAAAAACCATCAACAGTTTCGCATTAACTAAAGTAGTCGTGTACATGTTGTGGAAAAATTCCCTTATGAAAGCGAACTTAATATTAGCACAGGTGGAAAATACAAGATCGAGTTCGACAAACTTGCGCGAACTAAATGAAGTGTGGTTTGTTTTAAATATTACATCTGGCCGAAGTTACGGAATATTTTGAAAGCGGCGTGTTTCGCTTTCCGGTATCGAGTAAGCTGAAGGTAAAATAAGAGAGAAGGATTTTAAACGACAGGAAAGTAAATATTGTTACAACTTGAGTACAAATCGTGTTTGTTAATGTGTTTGACAGTAAAATCTACCCACTGCTCGTCCGGCGTGCTGTAAACATATAGGAGCTACTAACTGCGAACGTTATATGATCTCAAAACATCACGTGCGATTTTTTACTCGATGTTCAGTGTACGCCAGTGTGAATGGTAAAAAAACAGAAAGAGGGGAGAAAAAAAGAAAAGAAAAACGGAAGATGTTTCAATGTGGTCATGTGCAATACTCTATATCAGTGTGAACTATACGTACTGCAGGCTAGTTAATCTGTACCAAACAGGCTCTTAAGAACACGGGGGAGGGGAGGGTAGGGAGGGGTTGTGCTTTAGAACCTTAAAGTTTACTTTATTGTCCTATCTTATCCTATCTTAATTTTATATATATTTTTAAAAATCACATTTACTTTAAAATAGCTGAGAGTTACAGACCCGTAGGAATAATCATGTGGGATGGTCACACTGTGGGCGGTGGAGTTGAGGGGGGGGGGGGGGGGGGGGGGGGGGGGAGCACAAACACAAAGAAGTAAATGAATGACACAGGCACACCGCCCCCTGCCTCGGTTCCCATTGTCCTGAATTATCACCTAAATAATTGTTATTTTGTTCTCCCGAAGCCTTTTAGGTCATCCAATGATACAAATTTCGTTTTGGTGCACGACCCAGCCCCTTCTTAAATAACTTGTGCCCCATCCCTCATCACCACCACTTCAAATATAGTTCCACGGCCCTTCGTCTATATGCTTGAAACCATAAAATAATACACCAATTTTTAAACATACATGATATTGTGTAGGAATTCGTAACTACTAACTAACTACTAGCTCTTGATAAATACATCAGTTGAAAAGTGGAAAAATTTACAAATAATCACCAAACAGATGAATTGCTAAGACATGTTTTATATTCCAACAATTTTACCAAATTTATTTAATGTTGTAATTTTATATTATT
>NC_054706.1:12455715-12653215 GCF_016097555.1 Gigantopelta aegis
CACTTCGCCTTTTATAGCGTAATTTGGGAGTATACAAATTCTAAAAATATCGGGCGAACTTGTTGGTCTATTTCAACATTTAAAAACAGGGGGAAAAGTGCAGTAATAAACCCTGTAATAAAACGAATTTTATATAAAATTTTACATTGAAATTAGTTTCCGGCATACTTCGTAATTCACCCGAATCATTTCGCATATCCTCGGCATAATCCCGAATGTTTTCAAATTCTTTTCAAATCACAGGATTGCCAGTCTGGAGATCGACGCGGTAAGACGTGTTTGTTTTGCTTGTGCACACTGCACGTGCTTTCGTGTGCTCGACTTGGGGATCCTTCATTTCGTTGTTTTTGTCAGCGAAATGAAGTTTTCTACTGAGATGTATGCGGCCATTGGAATTGATTGAACGCTGGAACGCTTCTCGTTTCGACAGTCTGCACCACCAGGTTGGATTCTTTTTTAGCGAGATTCCTTGCATCCACGTCATTTCTCCGGCTGACTATGTCGACTTGTTTTTTCGTGACTCGTATGGCGGCCATTCTGCAGAACGCCACGGTTGTTCGCGTTTAGTCTCTACATGTCCGAGCCTGTCCTAGCAGCACTGGAAGATTGACCGCCCCACTCTAAGAAGAAATAGGAAGCGGGGCCCCTACTACTCTTTTCTAGACTTTACTTTGCTTTATAGTGATAACATCTCGTATTCTCCAGAGTCGGGCCCGTCCGCACCACTATACCAACCCATGACGACTGGACTATACCCGTCTGATACTCTCTCTCGTTCAGACGGATCCGGCTTCTCAAGATCTGTATTTCAGCACAGCACTTCACCTTCAACGTCTAATGACTGTCAATCTAGGGGTTTTCTTGACGGGATGCAACCCATCTCGTCCCTACAAGCTGTGCACCCAAACGGCCTTAACGAGGCCACTCACGTGGACATATAGATCGGACTTTAAACTTTTAGACCTTCGTTCAAAATTGTATGTCGAAATTAGGGCCTACTTTCTTTTTTAATATTATTAAATAGTCCGATCCTCTCTTCTTTCTCTTTTTATTTTTGGACTGTCCTTCTAAAATGCTCCAAATTAAATAAATATTCGGCCGAGCAGTCAATTCTTTTTATTTTTGGCTTGTAACTTTTTATTTAATCTTCTTTTTAAAAATAAATTCTATTAACCTTTTTACTATTTGCTATTTTCAAAATCTGCCCATTTTCAACTCCCCCATCCCCCCCCCCCCCCCCCCCCCCCCCCCGATCCCGAGTCAGGCCACCGATCTTATCGGAGGCAGGACTGGATGGGCGTGTTCGAAACCCTAGTGGTATATGAGCATGTTAAAGTAGTTATCTATCTATCAAATCACAGGCATGATTTTGCAAGTAAGGTTTTGATTGGTCGAATGAAAGGTCAGCTGGACATGAGCTCCAACAGGATGCTGTTAGATCCACAGGTAATAGTAATTAACCAGTGGAGCTAATTTTAATTAGATTGTGTCTGTGTGCTATAAGGGTCATAGTTCTACAGCTCCTCTACGACCATGTGGTCAAACCACAGTACACTATTCTGTGGGGAAATGTTTGTCCACTACACAGATTTCTCTCTCACTGGACAGACAAGCCCAAATAGCTCATGTACATAATGGGGAAAATGTTTTTGTAATTTTCCTCGAGGTGGGTCAACTGCCCCCTCCCCCCCCCCCCCATTTCTAGGTAATGCTTTGGTAGACAAGACGTCATGACTGAACCAAAAGTTGATATAAGCAATAAATTGACATAAAATATGCAACTATATCATTGTAGCCCATTAATAGTGCGCTCACCCGAAGTACGCTATGTTGCATATTGATAGATTTTGGTGAATACAAAATGTATTCTCAACGGGCGCGGGGCCCATTTCACAAAACATCGTAAGCCCAGGTGTCCATGTACGCGTAAATCTACGACTAAACCACAATTCGTATTACTATTAACAGTACAACTAATATAGTTTGAAGTACACATATTTCATTTTCTTTTGTCTTTAAAATGCTTCATCTTCCGTAATGATGCAATTTTCTGCGTGAAATAGATGCCAAGCACACCAGCTATGCTTCATGCCACGTATAGTATGTATCTGGGATCTGGGAAATTATTGTGTGTTATCGCTTTCTTGTCTAGCATTATATATATATATATATAAGTTCTTATATTACTTGTCCTTTTTCTTGTTTTTTAAAGTTCTTGTTTTAATTTAAAAATTTAAAAATGCATCATATATATTTTTGAAAGAAAAATTAGCTCTCGGATACCTGTGTTTAAAGCGTTTAACGCTTTTCCTCTTTAGTTTTATTTATGTCTTTTTCTAATACATCTGGTGATGAAATAAGGAGAGAGAAAAGTTTTAAAACTTCTGTTTATGTCCCATGCACGTGTGACGCACGTGTTCGGTTTGTTTTTACGTAAACTTCCTAGAAAATATTATTTTAGTTCTTTCATGTGTGACACCGGTTTGAACAATGATTACTTCATCAAATGTCAACTTATTTTTCTCTTACGCATTCATAACTTTCTCACTTGTCAGATGTTTATCTTAACGGCATGTTTTCACGAGCTCGGAATCGGGTCCGCTCGCGCCCCGCGTGACTGCCGAAGCGAGCGAACCGAAACCGAGGCTGGCGAGTCCCAGCATGCTAAAACAAGCATGGAGTGATGGGATATAAAGATGAAGCAGGTTATTAAGTGGAGTAATGAACCGTTTTATTGTTTCTACAGCATAAAGATAACTTGTTGTTGTTGTTTTAATATGTCTAATACTCGGGATGGGAAGTAACTGATCGGAATTTGTAGTGTAATACCAGTCAAGAGTACTTTAACATTTGTTCTCAAGTGTCCATTTGCATATTCTGCAATAACAGACGAAAATTTGAAATCAGGGGATGACTGGAATTCTGCGCGTGGTCATAAGTGTGTGTGGTGGTGGTGGTGGTGGTGGTGGTGGTGTGTGTGTGTGTGTGTGTGTGTGTGTAATATGCATGTATGTATGTATAGCTAGGTAGCTAGTTAACTAACTACATGTAGCTAATAAATGTAGCAAATACCAATTGTGGAGCACTGGTTGGGATATGCAATTCATCTCTGACAACTTCTACTAGAGCTAATGATAATTAAAAAACAACAACCAATGAACACAAAATAAACAAAAACAAAAAACATCCCCAAACTCAAAAAAAGAAGAAGATAATAATAGCCTAATACAAAAACAACCCCCTCCATCCACCCCACCCCCCGCCAAAAAACCCCCAAGGAAAGTGCTGTGGCATGCTTTTTCTGGAAATTAAAATCTTGAATGACCTAAAACGCGATTTCCTAGAATCGTGAACTAAACAGAAACTGAAATCCCAAATGAGAAGGTTTCCTGTGGTTTTAAGAGGGAGTCATTATTCTACGGGGGTAAGTTTGCAACGTGTGGGGAGTCGTAGTATTGCGGATTTTTTTTAGCAGGGAGTCATTTTTCTACTGTAGAAAACTGACTCTTTTGCCGTAGAAAAGTGACCTGGGTTTCAGGATTCTACTGGAATCGACATACCACGTTCAGGGCCGTAGCTCGCAGGAGGGTAGAAAAAATTCGGAAAGCACTATAGAAACTTGAAGAAAAGGAGTTTTAGACTATTAACTACTCAGTTGCCCCCCCCCCCCCCCCCCCCCAACAAAAAATCCTAGCTACGGCCCTGACGTTATACCGGCAGGACGCTGCACCCTTCCCCTCTTTTGTGCCATCCTGCGCCGTTTGTCGTCGTCACCCTGCCCTTATTCATTGCCGTAAAGAAAATATTGATGATAAAACAAACTTGTTTTCCTCTCAAAGCTCGTACAGGGTATGTCGAAACAACCACGTTAGATATCAAAATAGTCATAATTTAAAATATGCTAAGGTGTTGCCAAAAAAAAAAAAAAAAAAAAAAAAAAAATCCTTTCCTTTCCTTTCATAGCCAACTCGGGTTGTCCTACCCTAGCAGTAACACAATTGAACATTTCAGCATTTAGATCAGTAAAAACCAGCAACGGATCCTTTATACGGACTTTTCCATAGTATAAAATGTACATACCATGGCCTTTGATTTACCAATCGTTAGGCACTGATCCGGGTCTATCGATGTTACTGAATCCTATTACCCACTACAGGTTAGATGAACACTCTACCACTGAGCTAAATCACAACCCAAAAAGAAGAACGAAAGAAAAAGAAGAACGAAAGAAAGAAAAAAAAAAAGAATGAAAAAGAGAGAGGAGGAAAACTAATGGTGGATAAGGAGAAAGCACTGAAACAAAACAAGCGCGTTTGCAGGAATTCTAACAGGGGTAGTTCTAGACTGGCGAGCGATATTATTAGGGGTGAGGTCGAATTATGCTCGTCGAGAAAATATACTCTGTCAAAAAAGAAACGCATAGGCGAAATATTCATGGAATTATCTCTTTAATACAAAGTGGCATAATTTCGTTATTTATGATCGTATCACAGTCAAATTTGACATGAGTACAGCTGTCAGATTGCTTGTACGAACACAAGTTCACTTCTGTCGGTGTGTGAGATGGCTCCCCACATCATGACACTCCCTCCACCGAATCTGTCAACTTGGGCAACGCAGTTGTTGGCAAAACGTTCATTGCGGCATCTGTAAACACGTTGTCGTCCATCAAGTCGCTGTAGAAGGAAACGTGACTCGTCGCTGAACAATACTCGCCGCCAGTTTCCCAAGTTCCACCTCAGTACATTCGTGCACCAGCGAACACGTAAATGTCGATGTTGACGTCGCAGGACGGGGACAACATACGGTCTCCTAGCCCGTAAAACAGCTTCTCGAAGTCGGTTCCGAATGGTTTGTGCAGACACCCTTCTCAAACCAGGTATGCGTCCAGCAGTGTTCGTTGCTGTGGCAGTTCGGTGACGCAAGTGCAGAACTCGGATGTAGCGATCTTATGCTGCAGTTGTTATGCGAGGTCTTCTACTTCTGGGCCGGTCTTCAGCTGATTGAAACTGCTGGTACCTGTCCCAGAGACGTGAAATGGTGCTCTGATGGACGTTCATGTGGCGTGCGACTGCTGACTGCGATTCACCTAACTGGAGGCGGCCTATTGCAAAGTTTCGATTCGGCAGGTTTAATCTTGGCATCTTGTAACTCGTCTATGTCGAAATGGAAATGAGGCATCATTGCGAGCATTGCAGCTTTAAATACCCATCACTGCCCCAATCTTTTCCCCGAGTTTCACATGCATTTACCAAATTGTGACCATTTCACGCCGATTTCCTGCAATTGTCGCACAACGTGCGTTAAATTTGTTTTAGGGTGCATTTGGGCATGCTGTCCCATTCCAGAAACATTAACAAACATGGTCATTCAGCAACATTGTACAAAAAAAACCCTATATTTTGTAAAATCAAACACTTTTCTTCTTTCCCTATCACCTATGCGTTTCTTTTTTGACAGAGTATATAATTATTGAAGGGGAAAAAAAGAAATTTGCTTAAACGGGGGAGAGTAAATAACATTATTCATCATGACAATTTAACCGGTCTGGGTGTCATAGTAATTAAATTAGTATATGTAGCCTACTAGGTTCGCTTCCTAGCATCGACTCAATCAGGAACACACACACACACACACACACACACACACACACACACATTTACAATACACAGACAGACATATATACAATATTTGTAACTGTTCAAATTAAATCTGTAAGCGGAAATATGTTCCAAATGTTTTTAATAAGCATATTAAATGCTTGGTTAGAAGCGACGCTTCCAGTGGCATCGCAGTTCATCCACGCCAACATCCAAATGGCACGAAACGTCTCGTTGAGTTTCTCGCAATGTCTTCTCGAGTGAAACACGTGATATTTCACACCAATTGAATTACTCCGTAAAGCCATCGTGTAGATTTTATTCATGATACGCGCCACGACTTGGCAAAACGCAGAGATTGGCGAGTGAAGAGAAAGAAAAGACTTGCTCGTCTAGCGACACCTCCGCTTAGTATCTAATCAGTACTAGGTACCAGGAAAGAACGAAACGGAATGTTTGTGTGGTTTGGTTTGTTTAACACCACTAGAGCTCATTGATTCATTAATCATCGGCTATTGGATGTCAAACATTTGGTAATTTTGACATATAGTGATGAGGAAACCTGCTACATTTTTTTTTAATACAACAAGGGATCTTTTATATGCACTTTCCCCACAGACATGATAGCACATACCACCGCCTTTGATATACCAGTCGTGGTGCACTGGCTGAAACGAGAAATAGCCAAATGGGTCCACCGACGGAGATCGATCCCAAACCGACCGCGCATCAAGCGAGCGCTTTATCACTGGGAAAGAAAAGGAATGCTTGTTTGACGACACCTAGGCTAAGCACATTAATTAATTAATAGGAAAGAAAATACATGTACGATACGGTGCTGGGTGCGGGGGTGTTAACTGCCTTCCAGTGCGAGAGAGAGAGAGAGAGAGAGAGAGAGAGAGAGAGAGAGAGAGAGAGAGAGAGAGAGAGAGAGAGAGAGAGAGAGAGAGAGAGAGAGAGAGAGAGAGAGACACAGAGAGAGAGAGACAGAGAGACAGAGAGACAGACAGACAGAGACATGCCCCTATACTACTACGGTTTCGGGCAGCCCATCCCGTGCCCGGCCTCTGAATAGCCAGTGGTCTGGTCCGGAACAGAATACTAATGGGAAATTTAGAGATTTAAATCAGATGGGGGGAATGGGATTTTAATGTTTAATTAGTTTAGAAAGCGCAGTCCAAAATCAAATCTTCGAATCTTGACTCATTCCCCCTCCCCTCCCCAAACGATGGAGACCTTCAGGAAAAATGAGCTAGCCTGAAACGTTTTCACCATATATTTCCATCATTCAACTCAAAATGTCAATTAGTTGTACGATATTCCATGTGAAAATGTGTTAGAGACCATATGTTGATATTTGTTAGAAATGCAAATATGAATAGTTTAATTTGAGCAAAATATCGCTTAAGTGCATTTAATTCCCGGTTGATTCTTTATTGGACCACACTAAAATACCTGAGAAAGTGATTGTGTAATTAACAGCTATTCTATTTTTCATTTTATTTCGTTTATTTGTATTGTGCTGTGTTCTATTTTATTTCATTTTATTATTTTATTTTATTTTGAGGGTGATGATAGTAGTTCTCTTTCATTCAGCTTTCTCATCTATCATCCTCTACATTTCATTCTCATAACATATGGAGAACAAACAACCCAAAAACGTCGATTTTCTTCAACGATCCTCCTCGATGGACCCGTCGAGTTTTTGTCATAATCAATGCTCCATAACTAGTACATCAAAGGTTGTGGTACGTGCCGTCCTGTACAAGATAAGATTTTGTTTAACGATAATAATAATACGTGGTACTGCCTTTGATACATCCGTTGTAAATCGCAAACTTAAAGCTGGAAATAACATATTCGAGATGGAGATCCAGAGAGACTGATGATGAATTCCACTGTTACACTGTTACACTGGGAGAGAGAGAGAGAGAGAGAGAGAGAGAGAATAAAACCGGCATAATCACAATAAAACAAAATGTCACTCATGTTTATAGATATTTTAATGCTTATAGCATGATACACAAATACAATTATTATTTTGCAGTGCAGAGTTGGAGAAGAAAGAAGTTTGTTTCCTCGACTTTAAGAATAATAAATGACCTGCCTACACCCTTGTCCATGATTCGAGCAATGGCGTGCCTGAAAATAAAACCGAGATGGGCCAGCATACACTGCCACACATACATTGGGGATAAGGGTAAATATCTCAGGGTATCTAAAACGCATAAAAAGAGACTCAGTCTTTTACAGCTTTTTGATTCTCTTAACCAGGCTGACATTTTTCACCGAGCTCCCATAATTTTAAATGTAGATTCACATTTGATTTGAAGTTTCGGTAACAGAAACCTTCCTGGACGTTTATAAATCCTGCTCCACATAAAACACAGACTGTGAAGTTAATGACCCATGCTATTCGCTTTCAAACTGTGTACAACACAACTATTTCTGTTTTCATAGCCCTACATTATGTATTGAATTGCTATAATGCAATATGCAAAGTAGTCAACATTCGAGTTAAAGACCTTCAAAGGAAACAAATGTTTGTTTAATGACATCTCAGGTAATTTTGAACTTTGGCTACTTGGTGTCTAACATGGTTATTCAGATTTTTTATAATCCCCCCAAACCAAAAATGTGGTCCTTGATGAGATCATACACCAAAAAAAACAACAAAAAAACCCAACAACAATACCTCCTCCTAGACAGGGAAGGCCATACATGTACTATAAATCAATGGGACACTGGACTGGAAAAGAGGGGGGGGGGGGGGGTAATCTGAAACCATACACAGCCACAGTAGCTTGAATTTCAAATACCTGGAGTCTTGCATGGAATCAGGGAGGGTTGACAGGTCTGATCACAGGTGACCAATTCTAAAACCCATCATTCTTCTGGCAAGTGCTCTTCCATCAACTTGCATCCCACCCCATATGTAATATCTTAAATCTAACATGGATTAAATTAATGTATAAAACAAGACTATTTTGCAGGAATCTGGTGTTCAACGTATGCATTTTTATTTACAAACATAGCAAACGAACAAAGACAACCAATTGACAAGTTCACAAACAGGTAAAAGAAAGTCTCTAAACACACGCCAACATGGCTATCTTCCTTGCTGCTTGGATAAAACCAGCTCTCGCAAATTGTTCTCACTCTCTCGTAAGCTCTTCTCTAGATAAACTTTTGTTGTCTGGAAAAAAACAACAAACAAAAGAAATTAATGCAATGAATGATACCTAATTATAATGAAAAACATTAGTTACATAAATTGTAATAGTAACGGCTATTCTCTGTATAATACAGATTTAAAACACTTTTAAAAATCTCCTATTACATTACAAGTGAAACCTGGAGATAAGCTAGCCACTGTGAACAATTATCCAGTATAACTATAAGTTTGTCACTATATAAATTTCAATGTATCAAACACCAGTGGTTTGATTAAAAATGCATCAGTTTTGTTTTGAATCAGTTTGATATCTACATGTAGCATCCTTTCTTAAAACCATACTAACTGCACAGTCTTGACTGTTTAAATTACCACATATTTGTAACTGAAGGTTTTGGGTGAATCAATTAAAACAAGAAAGTGGCTGGAAAAATGTCAAAAAGATTTGTATACACTTCTATGTACATATATCATTAGTTATGTTGCCTTGTAAAGTCATACTGACTACAATCTTAGTGTATGCATAAATAACACAAGTGTTTCAGCAGTTCCAACAATTAACTCTAATAACTGACATTAAAGGAATGCTCACACAAGGCTTTTGGACTGGTATGCATATTTAACAATATATAATCAGGGTTCATACACTTAAAACCTTTTCATTTTCCAGGACTTTTAAGCACCATTTTGGTTCATTTTCCAGGGCTATTTTACATTTTTCCAGGAGTCTGAATATATTACCTGGAAAAGATTTTTTAACAGCACCCCAGTAAACTGTTTATTCAGTGGTTGTTATGTCTCAAACATAAGCTACACCTAATCTAGATATATCACATGGATGCTAAAATTGTAAAAATACATTAAAAAAAAAGTATTGTAGTGTGCAGATTTTTTTTGACTGTGTGTATGCGGGTGTGCATGTATCTGTGTTTCAATGCTGGATCTTACAGTAAAACACTCCATAACCATAATGCATATCTAACCACATTGTGGAAATGTTTTTGAGGGTTTCAATTATTTTTGGTCAAAATTAGTTTATTTTTGGTCATGATTCAGAATTATATAACTTTATATAGATGGGACTTTTTGATTGCACCAAAGTCAAGGCGAAAGGCCTAAAATTGTGCTCAAAATATATATGCCCAAAACAAGCAGGCCCAAATTGAGTATAAACAATGTTATATGCTAACCTCAAAAATATTTTTACCTCAATACCACTAAAATATTAAGCTTAATTTGACTGATATAAATTGAAATGGATTTCAGCAACATCTTTACCAGCTGTTAACATTACTATACTAATAAGATCTAAGACTAAGAGTGCTCAGAACAGACAACAAAACCCCCAGCTGTGCACAAATTAATGAGATCTAAAGTAAAAGCCTGATAGAATAATAATCCATCAAAGTATTTTTAAAAAAAGAGAAAAGACTTGTAATTCACTTACAAATAAACAATCAATAAATGAACAATGTACTGGGGTGTCATTATATAAAAATAAATAAATAAAATTTTATGTTTAATTTATATTATCCAGATTTTTTAAATAAAAAAATCACTCTTCTACCCAAAACTATCAAGAAAAAGAGGCAGTAATGTTTAAATACCGGTATTATCCAGATCTATTATTTCCAAAAAAACAGAAGAAGTAATAAATAAATTTTAAAAAATAAAAAATTGTAAGTCACAAAATGTCTAACATTAATTAATACATTTACAGTATTATGTTTATAGGTCAGTGCTTATAGAGTACATGTATATACTTTAAATCATTATTTATTTGTGTTTGTTAAAAAGTACCCAATGACAAAATTATATAAATCATATAAACATGTTTTATTTTCATTAAACTCATTAGTGACATCGTGTTTCAAATACGAAATTTACCAAAATTATACCCGTTTCTGTGAGTAACTAAATGTCAACCATATTATTCATTGATAGCACAAAAATAATCTCTTGAAGTGGACTCTTTGTTACCACCAATTTATATCACAGACAATCAAAACTAACCCATAAATGGATACCGTTTTGCTGTGTATTGGGTCGTCTAAGACTTCAGTGGAGATCAAAAGAATATGTGTGAACTACAAGTTCTCAACTTTTGCATGAGTCTCGCTGCACAGAAGCATAGCAGACATAAGCCTTAGGAGTATTTGTTTTGTTGGAAGGCACAGGTTACAGCTATCTACTAAATTATTTATCTCTGACAGTAGTTTCGAACTCACAAACAAGACTGCTTACAGTTACATAATTTATTTAACCAATCACAAGTTGTGTTCATTTATGTCCACGGCTTCTTACTGTGTATACATTTTAACAGTTGACCAATGGCAGTCGACCTCTTATAATTACTGTTGCATGAGGGATATAGTTTGGAACCAGACGTCAAACGCGATTATTTATAAATATATTTTCAAATAATTATTATTAAATGAAAAAAAGATATATATAAAATTGTAAAATTCCATCAAACTATATTACTGTAAATCATTCTGTAAACTCTTGATCAAGCAGACTTTCCCATCTATAATCACAGAGCTAGCCAATTGCGTAGTCCCAAAGAAAAGAATATCATCACTTGGGTATTGTGAGTGGTCGTTTTGCTCCAATGTAGCCTACCAATAGGCCTAATAGTATGCATTTTTTCTTTGGATTTTTTTTAAGAGAGAAAAATACTATAACCCCATTTAGTTCTATTAATGCAAACTGAAATATATTTAGTTAAATAATTTATTATATTATCAAGTCATTTATGTTGTTTTATAAGTCAGATTGATGAAAGTGAAGCGCCTTGTCGTAAATGACTGCGTTTGTTTACACTGTGCATGCAGGAGTTGATGTCATTTCGCCTCAAGCTAGAATTCCGATGCAACGAAAACAAAAGAAAATGGCTGCCTCCAGTTAGCAGGAATAATCACGGGTTTTTTTAACTCTAAAATTACGAGTTTTACATTTCTTAAAGTGTCAGTATGTGTTTGTGTTCTGGGTATGCATCTTTCCAACTCAAAAGGTTCAGGTTTGAGTTTACTATCCTATCCCTTAAATGAAATGTTTTTTCAAAAATAGCTTGTAATAGTGAAGTAGTCTATTAATACATGAGAAAGCGACATCATTTGTATAATACACAGAAAAGATCAAAGGAAAATAACAGGTTTTTGACTTTTATAAGTCATTTTCAAACAAAAAATAGTTAAACACTTTAAAACATTTTCGACATGATTAAGTGTGAAATGACACAATCAGCAAATATACTGAGAAACATGTATTTTCCCTAACATGCGCAAAAAACTTGGGTTATCTAAAGTAGGCCTACTCGTGCGGAAACAGGTACATGTGTGTATTCATTGTATCAATAAAATCATAGGTGAAATATGATCATTGAAAGTGGGCCATACTGTTATATGAAAAAAAAAAAACCCTGAAATAACATGGTCTGTAATACATACCTCAATTGACTTGATTTTTTCATCCGATGCTTTGATCTTTTTGTCTAGGTTTGTCTTAATTTCTGCATTAGGTTGCAAGAGAAACCTAAGAAGGAAACACAAGTGTACAGAATAAAACACAAATATTTAAATATTAAATAATTTAACACAGTCTTTGGAGGAAATCAGCTACATTTTTCCATTAGTAGCAAGGGATCTTTTATATGCACTTTCCCATAAACATGACAGCACATACCACAACCTTTGATTTACCAGTCGTGGAAGACTGGTTGGGATAGGATGAAATGATTCCATCACAGAAATTTTATCCTGCAACCTAAACGAGTGCTCTACTTACTTGCCTTTTACATATAGTTTAAGATATTATCTGGGTGA
Source organism: Gigantopelta aegis (assembly GCF_016097555.1). Classification (NCBI taxonomy): domain Eukaryota; kingdom Metazoa; phylum Mollusca; class Gastropoda; order Neomphalida; family Peltospiridae; genus Gigantopelta; species Gigantopelta aegis. The sequence goes on from NC_054706.1 coordinate 12,468,315, forward strand.
TTTAATCTACTCACAAGTTCAAATATATCTGAGCAAATAGAACTATCCAAAAATTATTAATGTAAAACAATATACTAAATACATTTGTCACTTCATTTGAGTTTAACCCAATTATATAAAATTTTGTTCGGAAGTTGAATGAAAACTTTCATTATTACATGTACATGTATGTATTAATAAACTTACCAAAAAATTAGATATTACAATACTTACATCAGGATAACCCGAAATGGATTTAATATATGAATATATGCATTTTCTAAACAAAACAATATTACTATGTTGTCATTTTAATAAACTACAGGGCTATATTGGTAAAAAAAAAACCCAAAACCTCCTGATTTTATTAATAAATGTAACCCCTGTGAGAAAACAAAAAATAAACATCACATCATACATTCTGCCAACTCCCTCGAAGACTCTAACATCATCTGGTAGTTGTGAGATTTCCGATATGACCAGCTTGGAATGTGCCATTTGTCGCTTCAGCGTTTCAACCTGGGCATCAGAAATCTTCAGTTGTTGCGTGGTTGTCACCATTTTGTTTTGAAGACCTTGAAAAGCCTGTAAAAATAATGGTTTAGAAATAAATAGATTCATGAACATGAAATATATTACATGTAGACCTAGAAACTGGGAATAATGAACACAAGTCTATGAATGATGCAGGGCTCACCCTGTCCACTGCCAAATTAGCCAAATGCTAATTTTTATACAAACTGGCTACAGGCTACATTTAGTCTTTTGCTGATAAAACATTTCTTAAATTGACCACATTTTAATAATTTTAGGGAAATAGTTACCATATCTTAAAATTGGCTAAACCAAAATATTTTCCACTATGAACCCTGAAGATGGATTCTGAGGGTGTAACCAAGTGGCAACTACTTGTAAATATATAATATTATTATGTTAAGTTCTTATGAAGCCATTATTTTTATTTAAAGCTAATAACAGCCATTATTCATCTTTTTTATCTATCACCCTCTACCTACCATTCTCATTATCTTAATATAAAAAAAATTCCAATTACTCATTTTGTTTTTCATCTGAAGAGAGATGGGGTTAAATAGATGGTGGTGAGGGTGATATTAGTAGAAACTGTCACATTAGTCTACTAATGAACACACTGGTTACATTACATCACTTTCACACTTAATAAATGCCATATCAATGCAATCAATAACTGTTATATATATATATATATATATATATACGAATGGCAGGACTTAAATTAACAATGACACCAACGGCAATTGCTGTCACTGCAATATGAATTGCCATAGGTCAGAGATTTTGCTTTTTATATTTGTTGCAAAGGTTACCGATTTAAAATTGCAGTTGGCAGGTTCAACATTGCTGTTAGCAGGTTCAACATTGCTGTTAGTGAGTATTCCGCCTATAGCAAAAACAATTCAAAATTGCCGTCAATATCAAATCCTTAAGTTTGGGCCCTGCTACTGGGTTTCAATGTGTATAATTAGTAACATGAGATGAGTTTACAACTTTGAAATGATCAACCTAGAGGTCTGTTGCGACAGATTTAGAAAAATGTTTTGTGAATTTTTAAAACAGTATATGGACCATTTGGTGGTTGATAATTTACAAAGTGTTACATAGCAGAAGGCTACTATCTAGCCTTGGCCCAACATACATCAACAGGATAGAGCTACTATTAGTACTAAAGTACATTGATTTATTATTCATTAGCTATTGGATGTCAAACATTTGGCAATTTTTTTATATAATTATACTCTTAGAAAGAAAACCTGTTCCCCTATTACTAATTTGCCAGAGTAGTTTCGACTAGGGTCTATTCTAGCCCAAATACTCTGGCCTTCAAGAGCTAGATGGACATCTGTACCATTATGATCACTCTCTCAGTCAGAGGTTACTCTATAGCGAAAATGTGGAATGGCCGACTACCACACGGTACAGATTCCTCAAGATTCCTGCTCTAAAGCAACAAAAATTCAAAGTTTGATGCTAAATACTGTTACATTGATAATTTTCGAGTTTGTCAATAACAAATATTTTGCTTATTCACCACTAATACACACACTACCATACTACAGGAAGAAACCCGACAGTCCCCATTCAATAAAGTTCCAGTTAAATATGCAGGTGCTGACGGGTTTCTTCAGCAAACTCAAAAATGATCAATGTATGATTTTGTTAACCCTAACCCTAAACTTAACCCATTTTATTTCACGGGGAGGCCCCCCATACCCCGTTGACAGTGGTTGCATTCAATTCCAAAATGCCATACCCAAAAATTTCTTTCTGGCAGAATCATTGTCGGGCTAGGTCTATTCGTACCGTTGACAGTCGTTTTGCTCCCTTCATTTCGAATTGACTCTGTACGAATGAAATTTTGGGCAAACCAACCCTGGGTGAATAGGACTAAGGGTTCAAAATGGTTTCGTGAAGAAACGACCTGGAATCTGCTATGCTCCCGTTTATGTAAGCTACAAAGTGACAGTTTGTATCTGTTACACACTTTCAATTCACATAAGACACCAAATAAAACAGACTTTGATATATCAGTCGAAGTATACTACCTAAATACCAATACAGCTGATTTATCGCGATGGATCATAAGGGACCAAAACCTTACCAGCTCTGTACAGGACGTTCCTACACAGCACGGTCTATAGTATACACTGCAGTGAACGGTTACCAGTCGTTACCAGTTGACGTTTGTCTAAACGTGTTCTGAGATATAAGGGGGGAAAGTCAGTAATAATAAAGAAAATATATGTATATTGTGGATAATATATCGTGTGTGTGCGCGAGTATTAAAATATATATATAGTGACGACGGCTCTGTACAGGACGTTCCTACACAGAGCGGTCTAGTATTTTATATACTTCGATATGGTGGAAAACACATTAACAGTAAAGGGAATAAATATATATTTTGTATATAAAGAAAATATATGTATATTTTGGATAATACTCCAAAAAAAAGAAGAATATATATATAACGTGTGCGTGTGTGAGTATTAAAAATATATAGGCCCCTATATAATGACGGCTCTGTACAGGACGATCCTACACAGCACGGTTCTGCACAGGACGGTCTATAGTATATGCTGCAGTGAATGGTTACCAGTTGTTGTTTGTCTAAACGTGTACTGAGATATGAGGGGGGAAGTCAATAATAATAAAGAAAATATATGTATATTGTGGATAATAATCAATAAAATATATATGTGCATATGTATAACGTGTGCGTGTGGGAGTATTAAAAAAAAAAAAAATATATATATATATATATATATATAACACGTGTGCGTGTGTGAGTATTAAAATATATATATATTGACAACGGCCCTGTACAGGACGTTCCTACACAGGGCGGTCTAGTATTTTATATACTTAGATATGGTGGTAAACACATTAACAGTAAAGGTAATAAATATATATTTTGTATAGTACTCAATGCGTTTGTGTCGACAATGTATAAAAACGTGTGCATGGGTACACTTTGCCACATAAAAACTCAACTTTGCACCCCCCAATTTTTTTTGGTACTTTTCCCAATTAGATAAACACTAAGAAAAATGCAACAAAACACATTCTGATATTTAAAATATTACTTTACTGTTAAAACAAACTGATAGGTAATTTCAAGTCACTCAGAAACCCGCAAACACTCTCCGTAATTTAAAAAAGTACTTTCTGGTTCCTTTCTTGTTGAAATGAACGCCATCTTTGTGGATTCGGCCGGGTATTGAATGTTAAGACCAATCAAACATTTTCCAAACTTCTTCGTCTTCCTGAGGTGTCTGTTGGTGGAATTTCTCTGCTTACAATACGCTCTTGAGGTAAGCCCAGGAGATTTTTCAAAGTTTCCTCGTCTGCTAATCTCCGAGACGTTTGAACGATTGTTCTACTGCACACAGTTTATCGAATATATCTTTTGATGAACTGCTCCCAGAAATGTCATTTTCCCCTAACTGTACAATAACAACATCAGGCTGAAATTGCTCAACATTCTCCATCATTCCATTAGGGATGTTATTTGTTCTTAGTCCTCCATGCCCAAAGAAACGGAACTCGCTTGCGATCCTCAGATCTCCCGAACAAAACTGCTCCAGTCTTCTTATGTAGCTGCTTCCAAACAAAGCACTTTTTGCCATTTCTAAGTATATATTATCAATCTCAAAACGTGTTCTATATATAAAAGGTTTAAAAGGTAGTGTCAAGCCAAGTCTTTATTACTCTTTTATGTATTTCAGTTTCATTATTTTGTGTTGTCACGTCACATGCTTCGTGTGTATATACTAGTATGTATATAGATACAGATATAATATATAGGTATAAAGGTATCTGTTATGGATAAGAAAAGTATAACCATATAAAGATATAACGGTATCGGTTATGGATAAGAAAAGTATAACCATATAGCCATAATTAAAATGTGTTGAGTGTGTCATTAATTCCTGCATATTCGATATGTATTGCGTTTGATGTATATTGTTTCTGTATAGAATTATGTACGTAAATAAATTGATATTAACTTCCATGGTTGTTCAGTTTTCTTAATTTAATTAATGGTGATCATCAATAAAGTAGCCCAAGTGCTCCCAGAGGGGTGGGTGGTTGAAGGTCATTATACACCAGGGGCATAGCGTGATCTGAACCTGGGGGGGGGGGGGGGGGGGGGGGGGGTTCGAATATGAACCAAGTGGACCTTTTTCTATTTTGTTTTTGTACCACCAGAAACTCCATATACATGTATAAACCTGTATGTTTTAGTTCTGAAAGCGGACTATTTGCTTCAGCTGGGGGTGGGGGCGGTGTCATCCAAATGCCCCAAACCCCCCTAGCCTACGCCCCTGTACACAGTGTGAGTACCAGAATTGGGGTAGGTAACTGAAATCATTACACAAAAGCAGTTTTAACTGGAGGGTGGGGGCTGCTACTGGTCCATGTATGTTGCAGAACTTACTCACTCTCTCTTCTCTCTCCCTCATATATATCCAATACACCCAACATTGATTGTACACAGTAGTTTACACAGATATCAATCCTCTATTAGTAATAGTGAATTAAATTTGATCTAAAAAAATGACGTGTCTTTATACGGTAGACAAACGTTTATATTGTCTAAAGTTAGCAATGTTCGTTAGCTCATTGAAATGTATGTATGATAATATTGATTTATCTGTAGGTCTATAGTGAGGCAGAGTATGACATATTTTGAAAAGTCACTAGCCACAGGGCTAGTGGGTTTGTGAAAACCACTAGCCCACCAAGATAAAGCACAAGCCCAAATTCCTGATCAATTATAACTGGATTTTTATATAATTTTGTAACATTACACATTTACGAGTATAAAAGTAAAATAAAACAAACACTTAAATCATGTTTAACTTTCAGGTTTTTGTTGTGTTGTATGTTTGTTTTTTTGTAAAGTGTGATCCATCGTCATTGTTCCGTTTTTGCTTTTGCCCTCCCCCGGGGAAAAATAATTGAGCAGACTCATGGTCGATATCTAAAACCACTATCAAAATAATTAAATTTAAATGAGGGTACGACAGTGTGACACACGGTAATATATGGTTCAGTGTATTCAGTAGTGGGTTGTACATTTAGGGCCCTACTGTTTATGTCACCAGGAATGGTGACATCAATTGCTCAAATACAGGGCATTATCCCGTGTTAGACCGATATCAAAAGAATATGACGGCGACATCTAATCCGTTGTTAATTAATGAACAATAAAGGTATCTTGTATCGGCAGCTGTGACGCATTATCCAGACCGTTACACATTAATAGGCCAAGCAGAGTCATTGCAGGTGTAGTTACCATTAAAGTAATGCGAAGTTGTCCATTAAAGTTGTCAGCGAAGTGTTAAATTAGAAAACAATAGGTAAATAAAACAAACACTGAAATTCAAAGCATGACTGGGGTTTACTTGATTGAGATTAACCTGTCGTCGCGATTGGTGATTTCCAAGTTCTTAGCCTAAAACATATACATGTGCGAGATTAACTACCACGTGACGTGTCCAACCAATCAAAACATGCATGTCATTAGACTTATTTCCTGTGCCAAAACCTTGAAAGGGAAAAGTAAACAATGCATGCTGTAACTGTGGCGATGTAGAGATAGCATGTTACTGCAGTTTGCAGACCTATTCAAGTGGATTATTATGATATACTGATAATATTGATATTATTCGATAACAAACGTCACAATTAAATTTATTAAACTAAATTTCTGCCGAGAGGAAAAAACCCAAAAAAAACCCACGATAGAGCGATAAGGAGGGTGGGTGTAGTGGTTTTGCATTTCTCACTAGCCCTAACTTAAAAACCACTAGCCAGGGGCGTCGGGCTAGCGGATTTGTCGAACTCTGAGTGAGGTCTATACTGATATAAACTGACAGAACACGTTACACAACCAGTAGCACACATATTAGTGACATAATGAACGTACTGGCTAGCGCCGTCCCGTGTAGTGCTGGCTGCAATGACCCATACACGTCACATGACGGGTTAGTGGTTTTGCGTTTCTCACTAGCTCGAACTTAAAAACCACTAGCCAGGGGCGTCGGGCTAGCGGATTTGTGGAAAAATATCCGCCCGGTCCCCCATTCCCCTAACCCTAACTCCAACCACCACTAACCCAACTAACCCCAACCACTAACCCCAACCCCAACCCCAACCCCAACCCCAACCCCAACCCCAACCCCAACCCCAACCCAACCCCCAACCCCAACCCCAACCCCAACCCCAACCCCAAACAAAACCCCAACCCCAACCCCAACCCCAAACCCCAACCCCAACCCTAACCCCAACAAACCAAAAATAATAATGGAGGGGACCGGGCGAATATTATACCGCACACATATTAGTGACATAATGAACGTACTGGCTAGCGCCGTCCCGTGTAGTGCTGGCTGCAATGACCCATACACGTCACATGCCCTTAGCCTACCACAGACCGTCCTGTGAGAGCCGGCTCTGCACAGGGCAGTAAGCTTTTGGATACGTATCCGATGGATTAGATTTATGATACTGGGAGTTATGGCAACTGCTGACCATCACGAAATAACATGACATAACCACTACGACAAACGTGTACGCTTAAATTAAGTAGTAGGCACTTATTTTGTTTTCAGAAAAATACATATATACCAATCACACTGTATGCAGTAAGGTATAAAAATACTTTAAACCTTTTTCAATTCTAAATCTACCGGCATCGATGAATTACTCGACATGATATTCTACTCTCTGTTAAACTTGTTGATAGACTGTATCCTATCAGTTAATGTGCACTAATTTGTCACTTGCTACGCTTCTTTATGTTGGTCTCACGCCATAGTATGGTTTATTACTTTTTGACTTCTCTTTCTATTCGTTTCTTTTTCACTTTAAAGGGCAATCACCAAATGGAAGTACGGCAAATACTAATCACAAAGAAAATATTTCAAAAATGAATTAAACGTTGATCGATTACTTGACCAACCACTTGACAAGTAAGTCTTAATTGTTAATGAACTCAGGAAGTAGTCTGTCCGATCACTGTGCCCTCTAAGTATCTAGGTAAGTCTAGTAAATATAGGGCATCACGGTCAACGTCACGAAAAATTCGACAATGGGACCATACAGGCACCCCTGATAACATAGTTTACTACGTTTACACTTCCTAGTTTTGAAACAAGCCATGGACAAGTTAGTGTAAAAGGTTGCCGTCATTACAAGAAATGTCTCCGGGTTATTATTTGGAGATATTTCTGGTTCCCAAGAAGGATACGGACGGATTTAGCACGATCCACAATCTTGCGTTTTTCAACCGGTGTCATCTAGGGCCTACATCCTCATTACACTTTTAATTATTTGTGATAAATAAATTGAAGATATATTTAATCAATCCCACATATATAACTGTAACATAATAGTCTTCGCTTGATGCGCGGTCGGTCCAGGATCGATCCCCGTCGGTATTTCTCGTTCCAGCCAGTGCTCCACAACTGGTGAAACAAAGGCCGTGTATGTACTATCCTGTCTGTGGGATGGTGCATATAAAATATCCCTTGCTGCTAATCGAAAAGAGTAGCCTATGAAGTGACGACAGCGGGTTTCTTCTATCAATATCTGTCACGGTCCTTATATGTCTGACACCATATAACCGTAAATAAAATGTGTTGAGTGCGTCGTTAAATAAAACAGTTCTTTCTTTTAATTAACTTGAGAATATCATCTTTTATATCCTGGCACTAGGACGTCAACAAAGTCTATCTAAGAATATGGCCTTATATAATTAGCACTTCCAAGCATCATTGGCAGTCTGCAGATAAAATTGTTTTGTCAGTATGACCTTTTATTATATATGTAAGTATGACCTTTTATTATATGTGTAAACAATGAAAGTGCAAACGATATTTTGGTAGAATGCATCCAAATTTTGCAAATATTGGTTGTCATAAATATGACTGAAGGTGAAATGTATAAACATTTAGGAAACTTTATTTACTTCCGGTTCAAGGTAGTAAAAATAAGTATGGCGTGAAACCAAAATTATGAATATATAAAGTCACTTTTTTTTTTCATTTTACAAATAAAAGTGTTTTCAATTCTAAATTAAACGATTGTAAACTATTTCCAAAAGTATCTTAAAATAATATGTATATTTTTTAATACCAGAGGACGCCGTGATGACGTAGTAAAATACCCCGCTCGGTAGTCTTTCCGCAAGCATCGGTGACCTTGTGCGTCTGTGTGTTTGACTTCACGTTTTCTTAGGTATGATTACGGCGTAATGCGCAAATAACTTGTCATGCCAATATAGTGACATTAATTGTATCAATTTGAGATATCGAAATTTTACTGGAAGTGATAATCTTGTAGTCAAAAATCTAGCATACTCTTGGTAATGAGGAAGAACGTGCATGCTTTCTGTTTCGTTGGCCATGATTTTTGGGCAGAGAACTCTTGATATGTTCAAACCTGTTACAGTGTTAGTTTTTTTGGGGAAAAACGGCCATCGTTCCTGCTCAATATGTATTGATATATGAGTAGCTTGAAAGTAAATCACAATTTCAGGACGTGCGTTACTTGCACTCCGAATTAGCCGACCTCTGCCGGTAACAAAATTAAACAAAATTATGAAGTTCAGCTTTGCATTTTGCAAATCGAGAATTGTTATAAAACCGAATAATTTTCAAAATACACATCGTGGTCTGGACAAAGCATGTTTAATCCAGATAAATCGGTGAATATTTTGTTTTAGAAATTTGATAAGCGACTGATAAGTTAAAAATTGAGTAGCAACTGCTATGTAGGAATCGTAGGCACTTCGTACCATCGATGTACCAAACTGCGTTCACCTAACGACAAAAACATGGAGACTATATTAACGTAAAAAATCTACAATGTGGACATAAAACAAATCCATTCTAGTAAACAAAAGTGAAGCACCCTCCAGTAAACAGGAAAGTGCAACGTTTCTAATTGCATTCAGGTGCATTTTTTTGCAAAAAGTATCGTACAGGACATGTGCTGTTCGTCATTTACCATTTTTAAGGCCACTATGAAAAAAATGTTTCTGAAATATGTACAGTGGATGAAAACTTGTTTCATATTTTTAAAAAATGATAAATTCAGTTTATCAAGCGTTCCGATCTTGTCCACGTTTTTCCAACGCCCATCGCTAAAAGTTTTATAGACAGTTGTCTACAATTGTTATGAATGGATTATGAATACTATTCACAATAGTAGAGGCACAAAAATGTAGCATACCTTTTGCAGATTGAATTTCATCATTGAAAACAAATTCTAACAATAGGGGTCTAAAAATCATCGATATTAAATGATTTGGCCTTATTGATCTGGCACGTGTGACGTCATGTTAATCCATGATTTCATCTTCCTCCTTTTTATTATTTAAGTCAATTTCTAAGTTGTATGGACCCAATTTCAGTAATTTTTTGGAATAAACAAGAACAACTACTTTTTATCAAGCAATCGATGAAGATGGAAATAATTTTTTTTTATCCCACATAGGGGTACGGATCGTCGTCCTCTAGTTCATCTAAGGCATTTGAAATCGGAATATTTTTTTTTACCATTGCATCCGGAATATCGTCCCATGCTTTCTTCACCCATCCACATACAACTTTAATTCCTGGGCGCTTCAAATTCCCTCCCTTGGTTAATTGTTTTGTTCCTTCTGTCATCTTCATTCCACTGTTTCCTCATGTTGCATTTAAACGGCTTGTTTAAACGCAGATCTAGTGGTTGCCACAGAGAAGTTCCTGCGGGGATGACTGCTTGGTGTGTTTTCATGCTTCGTAACTTTTTCTTGATGCTGTCCATTAAATGAACACGAAACATATCCCAAAGCAACCGAGACGGGTGATTCAAAAGTGCCCTGGGCCTTTTATTCCACACATCCATTAGCCAGTGGTGAAGAATTTCCTCATCGCATCGACCCATCCCTTTGGCTGTGCGGCTACGAGAACACCCGGCGTCTTTTCCTTTGACAGTTTTCCGTTTAAAAATCACCATGGGTTTTAACTTAGTTCCGTCTGCCAAACAGGCCAAAACAACAGTGAAATGAGATTTCTCTGCACCACATGTGTTAATAGACCGTTTTTTCACCTTTCACTTGGGACAGTTGAATTTGCAGGTATGTCAGAAAACATTGGAGTTTCATCCATATTACCAATACTCGGCAGTGAATATAACATTTTTTTCTATCATCAATCGTCAAAACGTGTAAAACTTTAACACTTCGTCATCGACGTCTTTGGGCAACTTCTGCGCAATGCGTGTTCTTTGACGCAGTGCAAGTCCGTGTTGATTCATGAATCTGGTGCAACATCCAGCTGAAGCTTTGAAGTCCAATGTTTGTTAAGCAAATTTAGCAAGAGTTAGGGCCTTGATGTGTACAGACGTCCGTGTTACAATGTAACCATTTTGCCAAAGTTCCAGGATCCACTCGTTCAAGTAATTTTCCATACCCGCATATGGACTAGCATTTGATCGCATCTTCTTGAGTGTTTTGGTGCATGCTTGAAGTTTTTCCTTCTTACATCTCCAATCTAGCACTAATTTTTTGCTAACACCGGATTCACGTTCTGTGGCAGTTATTGTTTTTTTCGGCAAAGGCAGTAACCTTAAAGCCGCACACCCTAATTCCATCCAGCGAAAATAATAATTTGGTTAATCTGCAAACCTTAACACACTTAGATCACTTTTTTATCAAATGGAGTGAAAAAGCAGGTTTTATATCGATAAATACCATGGGAATCCCCATGTCTCAATTGCTTGAAATAATTTTGAAAGTTTGTATTCTGATGTCACCGGTAGATGTAGCTTGAAGCACAACAATGCCTACGTCACGACAAATTTCACAGACTTGGGGTGCGTTCTTTTCACCTCTCCTGGACATGTTCCAACTGTTCTGTCCTGGTTGTATCCCCTCTCCAGATATCGTAGGACTTAGCAAAATTATTGGTTTTAAGGGTTTGTAACGTTTTGTATTGAGATACTTACTTGTCTGAACTTTATTGTTGCTGAAAATATTCTCGAACTGTGAAGAAAAATCTCACAAATGAACAACAAATCGGATGTTGATTGCGCGAACCGTGCACGAGAAAACAAACGGAACCAAAATGATAACGGTCACGTTGTATACCAACGTCTGTGACATTGAAATGGAAATATCCCCTCTAAAAATAGATTAGACCTTGTCTGCTCAACTTTTTTTTCTCAAACGCACGTGAGTTTCTCAGAAATACGAAAAATGCATTTTGTGGTATTACAAACACCAGGATTACCAAAAAACACTTCAGGTGAATGGAAATGTATATTCTAAATAATAAACTAAGTAAAGTGCAGATTTTTTTTTTTTTTTTTACACCAAACCTATTTTATGATACATGAACATATAGAAGAAACATTTAATGTAAGGGATTCTAGTTTCAACTTTTTTTCTTTTATTATTTCAGTTTGCAAGATGGCACCTCCAGGTTATGGTGATCTTGGAAAATCTGCACGTGATTTATTTTCCAAGGGTTACAGTAAGTATTATTTTGTTTGTTTTCTAAATGTGTTTTTTTCATGAGATACTCAAACTTAATTAAAAAAAATTCTTTAAACTATTGGAGTGGACTACATGATTAATTTTTGACAAAAACCAAGTTGAGTGGGTACAAGTGTATAATTTTAACTCACATATATTCACTTAAATGTTTTATAAATACATAAAATAGTTCATATTTGAATTCGTAAGTATTATTTTCCTGGGTTTTTCTAATTTTTATGCTATTTTAGTTCGGTTTTTCTAATTTTTCTACTTTATATCAGTTAATGTTGATTAAAATTAAGAAAGAAAAAAAAGTTGTGTTTACTTACATGCAGTTGTGACCAACTGTCAAGTGTCTATTATTTCTATTAACAGTGATTTTCAGATATAAATTTTTATTTTTTTAATAACTGATTCATATCCCAATATTTGTTGATTTTCACGGTGGTATAACTATCAAATTTATTATCAAATTAGCTGTCACATACAGTTATCGATCCCTGAAAATGACTGATGTACCGTCAGTGTTGTTAAGCAAAAATACTTGCAGAAAACCAAAATTCCAAGGTATTTTCTATTGAAAAACTAAAGCAGCCATACTGTCAGTCAATCTATTTCCTGTCTGATATTATTATTTCCTGTGAGTGCTGTGTGCAAAACAGCGGGAATTATGAATTGAGGAATGCACTGTATACAACGATCAGTATGTCGACTGCAGTAGTCGGAAGGTTAATGACCATTATTTACGTGTTTTTTTCTCTTTTTTTTTAATCCCACTGCCTGCTTTCCTTTCTCTTCTTTGAATTCCATCTCATTTCTTCCCGATCTGGCAACAACTCCTATCTTTCAACTTCTTTTGCTGTCCACCTCCACATCCCAGTCCTTGTCTCTCCAACCGCGACAGGTGTTTGTCTCTTGTGGCTATCTGTGCCACACACCTGCCATTCCCCATCAGCTTTTAGCTGTGGGCTTAGTCTGACCACTTCGGGGAGTGTTCAGTAGTTACTTCTGGCATTGTTAAGAGGCACTTGTAACCACCTACTATGCACCCCTACTACCGGTGGTCGTTAGTTAGTGCCGTGGGTCAGCCCAGCTTTATTAGCGGCAGAGGACGAGTATGCCAGGTGGGTGCATGGAAATGCACAGAGACTCCACCCGTGGAGGAAGTTGAGACAGGTAAGCGATGGTGTGAACAGCTCAGAAGACAGTCGGAGGAAACTGACAGAAAGGATCGTGGGATAGATGAGAAAAATAAATGAATGTGTGAGCCAGCTTTGATGGGATTTGAACCACTGTCGTCAGCTTGATTGTCCAGCAGCTTATCCACTAGACCACGGAGCTCACTATTATTTACGTCTTTATTAATAGAACAATATTTTTAATTACAATAACTGAAAATTAGATGATGAGTTTTCAATGGTGTTCGGTATATTAAATGTATAGTTTCTATCTTCAGATTATGGATTCTGGAAGCTGGAGGCGAAGACAAAAACTGAAAGCGGTGTAGAATTCACCACGTCGGGTAGTTCCAGTTCCGACACAGGCAAAGTGTCGGGCAGTCTGGAGACGAAATACAAGTGGTCTGATTATGGTAATAAATTCACTTGTTTAAATAAAGACATTGCTTGTGAACAACAATCCTCATCCATAGTGTCCTTAACCTGGCCATGTTGCCGACATTCAGTCCCATACTAATGACAGTGTTCGATTTTGAGGAGAGTCCAGGAGCCCAAGGATCGCAAACATCATAGGACTCTCTAGCTTGGCTAGAATATGAGCCGGCATGGCTCGTAAAAATTATTTATACAAATTACATTGATTCTTTGAAATGACAGTCAGCATATATCTCAAACCACAGCCTTGAATAGCGATCTTTTCCATGGTTTCATGCAAAAATTTACTTTATCTTCTGTTCTACTGGAGACACACTGCAGGGCTCACTGGGGTTGGTGGCGGGCTCTAAAGCTTTGCAAACAGGGAGTCCTTATGGCACTTAAGTTTGTTTATCCACAATCGCACACCGCTAATGACATTCATATTATAGTTACATGCCAATTTATCGGTTCCCTTTTCACACAAATGTACTATAGATTACATTTTTCAAAGCTAACTCGGACACTTGCCAATTGCAATTTGAAGATTGTGTTATATTCTTGTTAAACCACATTGGTGATTAGTTGGTGTCATTGGCTGTAGGATTGATGTTTCTCTGAACTAATTAATGTCACTACCCTCTACCCTGCTTCCCAAGCCTTTCTGGACAAAAACTAATTTGAGAATATTTAATTAAAACCAAACATACCCTAAGTACCCCAACCAGGTGGTTATATACTACTCAAAAGAATTTAAGGGTCAAAAATTTATAACCAAATAAGTTTCAGAGTGTATTAGATTGATGATGTAAACTACACCAAAAATTTAATTTATTGTTCCATATTTACAAATAACCACAAATAAACGTCACTGTATACAAGAAAGTCACATGACATGCTGTCAAAGTTGAAGGTTGTCAAACATGGATTTTACACATTAGAACATTCGTTTAATAGTGTGTGAATCCACCCCTGGCGCGAATACACTTGACACATCATTGCCTCATGCTGTTGATCAGACGTTTGAAGAACTCTTGGGGAATGCCCTGCCACTCTGCCATAAGAAGTTGACCCAGATCATGAAGGTTGGCCGGAGGGGCATGGTTATCTCGAACTCTTCCTGCCTAATTCGTCCCAGGCGTGCTCTATTGGGGCCAATCCATCCTGGCGATACCTTGTTGTCTGAGAAAGTCCGTTACCACCCTGGCGCGGTGGGGTCTGGCATTGTCATCCTGCAGAACTGCCCCGCCGCCAATCTGCTGAAGGCCTGGGAGAACCAACGGCTGGATAATCTCATTTTGATAGCGGATTCCATTCAGATTGCCATCCACCACATAGAGGGGGTCCTGTGGTGGATAGAGATGCCACCACCGAACCGGTGACGTTGTCTAACGTTAACGTCAGCGAAGCGCTCCCCCGGACGTCTGTAGACACGAACCCGACCGTCGTTGAACTGGAGACTAAACCTGGGCTCATCAGTGAACATCACTCGACCCCACTGAACACGTTGCCACCGCAGATGAAGTGTGCACCAGTGACGTTTGGCCGTTCTGTGACGTGGTAGGAGTGGTTGTCGAACAGCCTGGCGACGGCAGTGTAGATTATTGGCTCTCAGACGATTGCGTATGGTTTGATCAGACACTCGAGTTCCAGTAGCAGTCCGCAGATTGTCACGTAATCGGCGTGCAGTGGTTGTGCATTGACGTAGAGCCATATTGGTGATGTAGCGGTCCTCTCTATTTGTAGTGCTTCGGGGTCTTCCCGAACGTGGACGATTTCGAACAGAATTCGTTGCTTGGTACCGTTGCCACAGTCGGCCAACGACACTCTGACTGACACCAAGTCTCAGAGCAACATTTCTTTGCGTATTGCCATCCTGAAGCCAAGCAATAGCCCTTCCTCAATCTTCGATAGTCAGTTGAAGTCGTACCATTGTCGAATTTGGAGTGTGCACCGTACACGAACGCAAGCTCCAATTATACGGAAATTCAGCATGGGAACATGGAATACACATGCAAAGCGTGCAAATGAAGCGCTTTGTGAAAAAGCAAGTTATGGGCACTTAGCAGACCTTTCGCTTTCGCCCTAATTTACGTGCAAATGTAAGCATGTTTTCGCCATTAGAACTAGTCGACAGTGTCAATGACAGTGGATTTTAATTCATTTATGGGTTGCTTAGACCCACTTTCGTCAAAATGGAACAATACCATGCGTGACATTATGGTCTAGCTAATATAATTGACATTCAGAAAATAATGTCGAAAATATCGTCTGACCCTTAAATTCTTTTGAGTAGTATATAAATGGGTTTGAAATGTTTTGAAATTGAAACCTGCATTGCATAGCTTTCGACAAATTTTAAACAGCAGTCATCTTGTAAACTATGATCTGTATAAAAACTAAAGATATATCTTATTAATTTCCAAGATTTTAGGGTACATAATTTTACCCTCTGGAAGAAACCTGGACCCCCACCACCACCACCACCACCACCACACCTATCCCAAGCAAGTATTTTGAAGACATTGGTTTGTGCTTGTACGGCTTTTTCTTCTGTGAGTGGTATATAAAGTTACATGCATCATGTAGTAATGCTTGTGGATTATCATTTATGCTAGCTGGAAACTTTACTCTACTTACAATCAAGTCCCTCCACATCTTATCCGTTTTGATGGCAATGTGGTCTGTTTTATCTGATAATGGTTGGATACTTCTTAACGTTATTATTCATTCCTTAATCGTTAATGACCAAACACTATTATGTATGACAGGTCTTTGTGGCGTCATGGTAGGACATCGGTCTACAGGCTGGTAGGTACTGGGTTCGGATCCCAGTTGAGGCATGGGATTTTTAATCCAGATACAGACTCCAAACCCTGAGTGAGTGCTCCGCAAGGATCAATGGGTAGGTGTAAACCACTTGCACCGACCAGTGATCCATAACTGGTTCAACAAAGGCCATGGTTTGTGCTATGCTGCCTGTGGGAAGCACAAATAAAAGATCCCTTGCTGCTAATCAGAAGAGTAGCCTATGTAGTGGCGACAGCGGGTTTCCTCTCAAAATCTGTGTGGTCCTTAACCATATGTCTGACGCCATATAACCGTAAAAAAAAAATGTGTTTAGTGCGTCGTCAAATAAAACATTTCTTTCTTTCTTTCTATTATGTAGGTTAAGTATTACATGCATGTTAATACATACTCCTTTTGTTTGATTTTCAGGACTGACATTCACAGAAAAGTGGGACACTGATAATGTTTTAAAAACAGAAATCACCATTGAAGACCAGTTGGCCAAAGGCTTGAAACTGGCATTTGATACGTCATTTGCACCACAAACTGGGTACGTAGGGGAAAGGTGTAGCTTTCTGTACATACAACTGTTGCTCAATAAAATAAAAAAAACCCACCAAAACTTACATTAATCTTTAAAAGATTACTACAAATTGTGAGTAATAAAAACCACCTGTACAGTTTTGGTTATGTATGAGAATCAAAATCTCTCTCTTCCCACCCCACCCCCCCACCCCCCCACCCCCACCCCCAGAAAAAACAACAACAACCCCAAAACACCACTTAACTTTAAGGTACAGTTGATCAGCATTTTAATAGTTGTTTTAACATCATCTAACAAAGTATTGCACCACAGAAGGGTTAATGTGTGGTATTCCATTAAAATGTACCATGTAAACTACATGTAACATTAAACTTCAAAATTGTACATATTGCAGGGTTCATAGCTGTCTTTAAATTCCTTGAAAGTCTGAATTTAAAAAAAAAATTTTTTTTAGGTCTTTGAAATTGTAATAAAAGTCTTTAAAGTCTTTAAATTCTCACAAATCATAGCCAAAGCAAAGGTAATATCTTTTACAGTTGCATGCACTTGATATTTTCCAGTTACAAGGTTTAACCTGTCATACATGGAAAAAAAACAATTTCTTACCATGGCCAGCAATGTAAACAAACTGATTTGGTATTTTTATTGCATTCTATTGTCTTTGACTGCTGTGTAAAAGTCTTTGAAAAGTCTTTTAAAATGGTAGGTAAATGTCTTTGAATTTGTTTGGTCTTTAACCTTCTGACTACTGCAGGCGAGATATCTCGCCCGACGTCACGTCAGTCGATATAATGTACACTGTATACAGTGCATTCCCCAATTCATATTTCCCGCCGTTTTGCACACGACACTCACCGGAAACGGAAATATAATTAAAGAAAAAAGTATTTTTTTCAAAATGGTGGTTTTTGTTTTGATTTTTTCAATTGAAAATACCTTGAAATTTTGAGTTCAAAAAGTGGTTTTCGGCAAGTATTTTCGCTTGACAACAATGGCGGCACGTCGCGGTAATTTTTTTAGCTGATTGTAACAGCTAATTTCCATAATAAATTTGATCGTTTTACCAACAACGAAAATTACCAAATATTGCAATATGAATCGTAGTTTGGGTTTAAAAAAAAATTCTGGTCAGAAAACCACTGTTATCGGGAATAATGGACATAAATACTGGACAGCTGGCCACAAATGCCCGTAAGTAAACTCAACTTTTTCGATTTTTTGCCTAATTTTAATCACCATTAGCCGATCTAAAATAATAAAAAATACAAAAAAAGACACGAAAATAATACTTACCAATTCATATATGAACTTTATTTCATGTATTTATCAAACATTTAAGTGAATATATGTGAGTAAAAATTATAAACTTGTACCCACTCAACGTGGTTTTTGTTAAAAATTAATCCAGTAGTCTAAAGGTTAAGGCTATGAACCCGGTATTAGAACACACACAGGTAGTGATTTTCATGTTGTCTGGTGACTGTCTAATTTTAGAATAATGTGTAGCTTTTAAAAAAAAGTTAATTCCTAATGAGTACCACTATTCCTTGTGGATTTTTCATTGATGTGTGTGTTATTTATGGAATTATTTATTTCAGTAAGAAGAGTGGTAAGATCAAGACCGGATACAAGATGGATTACTTGAATCTCAACTTTGATGTTGACTTTGACTTTGCTGGTCCTACTCTCCATGGGGCTGGAGTCTTCGGGTAGTTTAACGTTTTTCTTTGTTTAACTGTAAAATACAATATTATTAAGATGGTCTTTTGATTATTGCCATTGTTACAAAGAGAATAACGAGTTAATGACATCGGATATTGGCTTTAACCTGCCGAGCGGAATTTCTCATTCGCCCTGAACAGGATAAAGCCAATGTCCATTGTCTTTAACTAGTTATTACCTTTATCCTGCAGACCATAAAAATTAAGGGGAAAAGCTGTTATTTCTCTTCTTTCAGCCACATTGTATGATGATGTAGAGGTCAAATGAGTGATTTTGTAATATAGCTATGCATCTGTTGTCATACGAGTGACATCAAGAGTCATATCCTGCTACTATAGTACGTATCTGACTTCATCATAATCTGTTAATAAAAACTGGTTGCAGGATAAAATGTATTTTACTGTTGGAGTCCTTTTGACAAACTTTCTGAATGTATTTTCTTATTTTGAATATCTGTATATTCAATGCGTTTCTGATTGTCCTAATGTTTGTAGTTCTAAGCTAAAACTATATATATTTTTTTGTACATAAAAAAATTGTACGGTAAAGTCCAGTTTTGGCTACTCCAAACATTGAGAACCAGAAATGCATTGCAAGTGAGAATATAAGGCAGTATTTGGTGAACAAGGGGAAGGATTTGGCTCAGTCGATAGTGTTCATTCACCTGAGATCCTTGGGTCGTAGGATTGAACAACTGAATAATGGAAAGTTACCTGCTTGTTATTTTCATCTATGACACCGGCCTCGGTGGCATCGTGGCAGGCCATCGGTCTACAGGCTGGTAGGTACTGGGTTCGGATCCCAGTCGAGGCATGGGATTTTTAATCCAGATACCGACTCCAAACCCTGAGTGAGTGCTCCGCAAGGCTCAATGGGTAAGTGTAAACCACTTGCCACCGACCAGTGATCCATAACTGGTTCAACAAAAGCCATGGTTTGTGCTATCCTGCCTGTGGGAAGTGCAAATAAAAAATCCCTTGCTGTCAATCGGAAGAGTAGCCCATGTAGTGGCGACAGCGGGTTTCCTCTCAAAATCTATGTGGTCCTTAACCATATGTCTGACGCCATATAACCGTAAATAAAATGTGTTGAGTGCGTGGTTAAATAAAACATTTCTTTCTTTTTCATCTATGACAATTACCATGTTTCACACTTGATAGCTGCTGAACAAATGTGTTGGGATTAATCAACTTTTTTTCCTCCCTCATCCATATGTTTTCCTTTGTTTGACGGCCAATAGCTAATATATTTTTTTATACTTGGATGTCATTAAAACAAATTCATTTCATTCCTATGTTTACCTTTGACAGCCGGTAGCTGATGTTTTTTTCACCGTGTGATGTCGTTGAATATTCATTCATTCATTCATTTCAACCAGTGCACAATGACTGGTATATCAAAGGCTGTGGTATGTGCTATCCTGTCTGGGATGGTTCAAAATTATAAAATGTTGCACATCCATTAGCCAATGATTAATAAATCATGTGCTCATTCATTCATTCATTTTTTAACAAACATTCCTTTTCTTTTTCTGTAGCTATAATGGCTGGCTGGCTGGATATCAGATGTCCTTTGACACATCAAAATCAAAGCTTTCCAAAAGTAACTTTGCTGTGGGATACACACAGGGAGACTTTACACTTCATACAAATGTGTGAGTATTTAAAGAGGTGTTTCTTAATTGGTTGGATCTATAATGATCCATACCAGTTTGTTGCTGGTGTTTTGGATGTTTCTGTAGTTTTTATTAACTATTTGTAATATTGTTGATATAACAATTTTTATGATGATTGAGTCATTCAGTTATCAATTTATGCCAACTTATGATATGATGCAATTATCATAAATTGAAAATGTTTTTTAATTTTTTCAACACTTATTGAGGTATTTGTACCTGGAATGTCTACTAAACTTTAGTGAATAGTAATTTTAATTACACCACCCCCCCCCCCCCCCCCCCCCCCCCCCCCCCCCTCCCCCTCCCAAATCTCCAAAATGTTTTTTGTCATGTTAGGGTTCAGTAAATTTTTATTAAATTGCTTTATTCATGTATTTGCTGTCATCTTTCTTGAATTGATATCCACTATGTATTACATAGACATAGTAAATGTTATATTTTGTTGGACAAAATACGGTGTGTGACACTGGTAGTATTTAAAACAGTTTCTTCTTTATTCAATCTTTAATTTTGTTAAAATACTAGAATTTTTTTTGGGGTGTTTTGTTTCAATACATTATTTAATTTTGTTTACTTTATTTTGTTAACCAAGATCTTGTTTTAACCAAATATTTTTAATCCAAATTGTCTACCCAGTAATGATGGTCAGGAGTTTGCTGGTTCCATCTTCCAACGAGTGAATTCTGAGCTGGAAACTGGCGTCATGCTGTCATGGACATCAGGAACGAATGCAACCCGATTTGCCCTCGGTGCAAAATACACTTTAGATAAAAATTCAACCCTAAGTGTAAGTATATAGCATTCTTTACGAGAATTGTTGGCTGCTTTTGATTCATCAGATTTGTCTTTTCGTTTGTAGAACATTTAGTGGAAACAAATCTGTCATATTTCTTAAAAAACTTATTCCAAAGATCAACTCCAATTAAATATGAACAGTAAACTGCAAGTTATTGCTATTATGGTCATCATATGAATTCCTGTTCTTTAAAATGTGGACTATTTTTTTTTTTCATTTTAAAATTCATTCCGCAGTAACTCCAGGAGCGTATTTCATTATTGAGTATGTCTTGTTTCAGTGTGTCTTGAGCATTGATGTAAATGTAAGTGTTCCCATCAATGATTGTGTCATTTTCCTCATGCTCATACTTGTATTTTTTAAATGTAGTTTTGTTTTGTTTTAGGCAAAAGTAAATAATTCCAGTCAAATTGGTCTTGGCTTTACACACAAATTGAAAGATGGTAAGTCATACATTTTTCTTCATTTATAATTTTTTATGTACATCATAACTGCATTATACATAACAATTTCTCATATATATTTCCCAAATAATTATTTGGTAAGCTTTGACTTTGTCTCGCTTTTACAAAGTATTACTTCTATGACTAACTTTTGCGTTTGTTTAACGATAGTGTCGCATTTAGATCAGTTTCTCACAAACTGTAAGTGCCATGTCAATTCATCTTGGTTGTACCTATGGATGTTCCACATGGTGCACCAAAACCTTTATGGTCAGCGAGATAAAAAGAACCTCATGAAAGTTTGCTCTTTATGGAGATGAAAAATCTTAAATTATTTTGATTCTTGATTGCTGTTCTTGTCCTTGTGCTTTCATGTAAAACTTACATTAAGCCTCTAAAGCTTTCTCCAATCATTGTCCAAGATAGGTTTCCTCATTGTAGTTAGATATTTCTCTTTTGCAATTTCATATTACCAAAACTTTCCTGGAAACCCTAAACCAGTGTATCAAAAGCCGTGATATGGACTGTTGTGACTATAGGAAAGTCATTTAAAATAATCCTTGCTGCTTTATCGGTAGATGTAGTTTGGGAATGGCACTTTTTCTTTCTGTGTTGGCTATTCTGACAATTAAAAAAAAATGGCTGTGGCGAAAATATGTCACAGAAAAATAATCTTAACAGCATTTTTTGTGGCAGTGTTGTGGTTAATGTGCAAGTGAAGTTTAATTTGTCAGTATTACCAAAAAATAATAGAGAAAAATGACAGAAAATTGTAAGTTTAATGGAAAAGTAAATGCAATAGAAATTGGGGAACAACCTTCAGCCGACGCCATATATCCGTAAATAAAATGTGTTGATTGCGTCGTTAAATAAAACATTTCCATTAAAACCTTCAGCTTTGTTGATAGCTGTGTTTCCAGGGTTGTGTTTGACATCAAATAGCCATAGCTTAACATGGTGTCTAACAAATATTCGTTTTACTTATATTTTATTCAGTGGTTTGTTATGTTCTCAGTAAATTAAAGTATTACAAATTAAATGGTTTTGTTTGTTCTCAGGAATGAAGCTGACCCTGTCCACGTTGATAGAGGGCAAGAACTTCAATGCAGGAGGACACAAGCTCGGCCTTGGTTTGGATCTAGAGGCTTAACAACAGCCACTGCTGCCTGTGTTTGTAGACTCTGCTAAACATTGTATATTTAATGCTGGTGATTCTTCATTATCCATTCTCATGGGAAACAGAATTGGTATCCCACGATAAAAGACAGTTAAAATTTCTAGCCAAGACATGCGGACGACTCAGGCTTATAAAATCTTTTGTGTTCAAAGTGGATTTGACTGGTGACGCTTACTCAGTAATAGTATGGCAGTATGAGTTAAAACCCTTTAGATTCCAAGGTTTTGTAAGCCTGGTGCTATGGTCTGTTAAAAACCTAAACTGAAACTCCATACTTTACATTGTTTTTGACCACCTGGATAGTTTGCATTACCTTGGAATAGTGATTTCTACTTTGTACATGATTGTGGATGCAAAATGTTTTCTAAGCCTGAGGCGAGGTTTTTTAGCATGATCTTGCCAAAGTTTGTATTGTGTGTACTTTTCATCAATTCTATTGGCTCCCTTTTTGCTTGTCCAAGAAAAAAGGCAAATAAAGTGACAGCCGTGTGTTATTCCTGAAATTATAAGCAGATCCTGTATTTATGTATGCTTTTGTTAAAAAAGACTTAGTGAAGCTTCAGTATTTTATTTATAGACAATAGGAAAGGTTTCAAAAATGTTATTTTAAGTGTATTGCAACCATATTTGTGTTAAATATTAAACTAGTATCGATTCAGTTTGCTGTGACTGTTTATATAATCTAAAAGAATGGGTGGTGTAAAAAAAAAATCTGAAGTTCAGCAGCCACATGTTAAAATATATTTCATTACTCTCTTCATCTACATTATAGTCTGTAATTCTGCTGTAGTTCAGGTCAATATGAACTTTGACTGGATTATGCTAAATTAGTCGCACCAATCTAATTAAATTGTACAGTGTATTTTTGTGATACTATTCTTTGTAGTGTTGCCAAGGGTTTTGCCTGATTCTTTCTACATTTCATCTTAGATGAAGTCTTGTGGATTGCAGAAACTATATTGATACATGATTGTGGTTCTATAACTGGATTGTTTACAACTGCCACATGTTCAAATGATTTCAAGTTTTCTGTAATAACACCTTCATTTCTGAAAAATCTATTGACAGCACCTCCTTGATACGACCAAGACTGAGAGACAGTAGGATTTGACTTGAAAATGGGCAGAATTTTAAAAATAGCAATTAGTAAAATAGTTAATAGAATAAATGTTTAAAAAAAGAAAAGAAAAAAAGTTACAAGCCAAAAATAAAAAGAATTGACTGCTCGGCCAAATATTTACATAATTTGGAGTATTTTAGAAGGACGGTCCAAAATTAAATAAGAGAAAGGAGAGAGGATCGGACTATTTCATAATTTAATTTAATAAAAAAAAAAAAAAAAAAAATTCTACATAAACTTTGGAATGCAGATCTAAAAGTTTAAAGTCAGATCGATATGTCCACATGAGTGGCCTCATTAAGGCCGTTTGGGTGCACAGCTTATAGGGACGAGATGGGTTGCATCCCGTCATGAAAACCCAAAGATTTACAGTCCATAGACGTTGAAGGTGTGCTGTGCTGAAATACAGATTTTGAGAAGCCGGATCCATCTGAATATGCAAGCTGTTTGTAATATATTGGGAAGAAAAATGCTAAAACCACTAGCACATAACTACAAACACATTGGATGTAAAGACACTAATATTCTAAACAAGATGTGGTTAATGTCATTTTAATCGCCAAAAGGTCTCTAATCAGAAATACCTTACAATGACTGCAAACTCAGGACTCCCTTTAATGATTTAACTGGTTTCTGATTGGATCACATTATTTTAATGTTGAATTAAAAAACCACCATAGTCAGCGTTTCTAAACTCTTTAGAGAGTGCACATTAATTCAGGCCAGATTGGTTGCATTACTGACCAGTATTAGACCTTTCGCTTTGAATTTCCGTAATTTGAAACAATTGTGTATGATTTGATTAAATTGGTGTGGTCTTGTATCCTTCGTTTGCTGTAGTAGTTGCTGCATAAGAATGAGGTGTGTGTGTGTGTGGGCAGTATGTACTGTTGATCGGCTCCAGTAGTTCAGTTTGTACTGATCAATATTTCCCTGTATCGGTTGTGCACGTAAACTTGTGTTGCAGCTGTTACCACTTGAGTTGTCTCCCACATGTCGTGTCCATAGTTTTAACGGTGGGGAACAAGTTTTTGTTATGTAAATCTTGCATATATGGAAACGAAATAAAAAATATACTGACGATTTGTGTGTTCAAAAGTTTGTTGTATGATACTTTTTAACTGTTAGAAGGCAAGCAGTAGTTTCTGAAGATTCACAATGGACTCGTGATAGAATGTTTATATTGCTGTATTCTTTGAGGTTAATTTTTTGTGGAATTGCGAATTTTTAACGCCCCCAATTTTTCTTTGATTCAAAATTGGGGGCGTGTAAAAAAATTCGCAATGAAGAATTAACGCCAACTTAATAAAACCCTGCACATTTTTTAACCACCCTAGAAATTTGTTGGGTCTATATTGAAGGATGTGTCTTTTTAAAAAGGCAACATGTAGCATTAACGGATTCAGTGATGTATGCATAATAAGGAATTTTAAAATAATAGTTTGCATTGTTTAACATTACTAGACGTAATTAATCATCGGTTTTGGGATGTGAGACATTGGGTAATTCTGACCGTTTTCAGAGAAAATCTTTATTTTTCCATTAGCAGTAAGGGAACTATTGTAAACACTTTCCTCAGACAAGATAGTACATACCATGACTTGATAAACCAGTCAAATGGGACACTGGGGTAAAACAAAATCTGAATCGCTTTACCAAGGGAATTCGATCTTTCGACCCACTTTAACATTAAGCGGTGGCAAGACTGCTCAGTGGTAAAGTGCTCGCTTGATGCACGGTCGGTCAAGAATTGATCCCCCGTCAGTGGGCCTGTACGTCTATTTCTTGTTCTAGCCATTGCACCACAACTTGCATCAAAGCCGTGATATGTGTTATCTTGTCTCTGGGATGGTGCACAACAGATTCCCTTGCTACAAATGGAAAACGTAATGGATTTCCTCGAGACTGTCAAAGTACCAAATGTTGACATCCAATGGCCGATGATTAATAAATCGGTGTGCTCTAGTGGCGACGTTAAACAAAATAAACTTATTTAGCATTATGTGGTGGGTTTGATCTAACGGAGCACTCGACTTGTTCTTGTGATTAAACCCACTCGGTGGACACTTTCAATGGAGGTTTTCCATTCTAACCAGTGCTCCACGACTGCTATTTGCAGTTCTGTACGTGAAAGTGCGTGTAAAATATCCATTACTGGTAATGAGGTGGAAAATATAGCTAGTTTCCTCTGCCGGCCTCGGTGGCATCGTGGTTGGGCCATCGGTCTACAGGCTGGTAGGTACTGGGTTCGGATCCCAGTCGAATCATGGGATTTGTAATCCAGATACCGACTCCAAACCCTGAGCGAGTGCTCCGCAAGGCTCAAATGGGTAGGTGTAAACCACTTGCACCGACCAGTGATCCATAACTGGTTCAACAAAGGCCATGGTTTGTGCTATACTGCCTGTGGGAAGCGCTGCTAATCGGAAAGAGTAGCCCATGTAGTGGCGACAGCGAGTTTCCTCTCCAAATCTGTGTGGTCCTTAACCATATATCTGACGCCATATAACTGTAAATAAATGTGTTGAGAGCGTTGTTAAATAAAACATTTCTTTCTTTCTAGTTTCCTCTAAGATCACATTAGATTAAAAATGTTTGGCATCCTGTAGTCGATTGATTAATCAATGTGCTGTAGTGATGTTAAACAACACTTAGTATTATGCATTGACAGAGGCAGATGGACGCATTCTTAATTTAATCGTCCCAGCCAGTGCACCACGACTGGTATATCAAAGGCTGTGGCGTAGTACGGTGCCAAAAAGTGTGTGTGTGTGTGGAGGGGGGGGGGGGGGGGGGGCACTTTTATATTTACACACTTTTATACTATTATAAAGCAAATATAAAGCAAAGTATCCTACTTCTTTGGGGTCCAACTTGTGGGGTTGTGGGAGATATTTGTTTTTTACCAACTTGGAACTATCGAGTTGAAATACTTTATCTTGGACAGACTCGTGAAGCCGCCAGAAACATTCATAATGCTGGACAAAATTGGGAAACGTCTTCGCAATCCAAGGTACCATATCAATTCTGTATAGCATACTGCATTTCGTAATAGAAATACGAAATGGTACCTTGGCTAGTGAAGATGTAGGAAACTGATCTGTCTAATGGATTATTAATTTCTTTCAACACCACATCCTTTAGTAGTGTTATGGTGACGGCATCATTCTGTTAGTTTATACCGTTTAACGACACTACTAGACAGTAGCGGATCCGGGGTGGGGGTGGGGGTGGGGGTGGGGGGTCCAGGGGCCCTTTATATCGAGCAATATATCTTCTGCTCCAGCTTTTGTCTAAATAGCACATCTAAGATAGTCTACTTTAAAGCATGCTCACATAGAAGTTGTTTCATCAGGGTATGGTAGATATTTGGAGGCTATGTGTACTAAATACGATTCATCACGGACCAAAATGATAACTGCTGCTATTCCATATTTTGATCTTGTGAATATTTTTAAATCTCTTCAGTGGAACTCTTGGCACATTTGTTATTTTATCATCGTTTTAGATGAAGTGACGGACTTGATAGCCGCGGTTGCAGTATTCATGACGGGTGCTCCGGTTGAGAAAGATAAGCTCATCGTTCGCGAACACCTGATGTCATCACAGCGATTCACGAGTGCATGCCATCACAGCTATATTTATTCCAGCGAGCTAGCTTTGATTTGATACACTGGTATGTGAGTGGCAGTCCTCTTTGTGGCGATGCAATAATGATGTATTATTCAGTAAAGGATCTCATTGGGAATGGGAGTTCTATGGACAACGCTTTAGAGTCCTTGAATCGGCCACACGTTTGCGGAATGCCCATTCGATTCTTCATTGTGTAGAGATATGCTCTTCATCGTGAATAAGGGGCGGGACGTAGCCCAGTGGTACAGCGCTCGCTTGATGGGATCGATCCCTGTCTGTGGATCCATCTCGTTCCAGCCAGTGCACCACGACTGGTATATCAAAGGCCGGGGTATGTACTAACCTGTTTGTGGGATAGTGCATATAAAATATCCCTTGCTGCTAATCGAAAAGAGTAGCCCATGAAGTGGTGACGGCAGGTTTCCTCTCTCATTATATGTGTGATCCTTAACCATGTCTGACGCCATATAACCGTAAATAAAATGTGTTGAGTGCGTCGTTAAATAAAACATTTCTTTCTTTGATCGTGAATAACGGTTCTGTTATTCCGACTGACTACCAAACAGCTGTAAAGAGTTCCAAACGAATCAAGGAAATGTTTTATTAAACGACGCATTCAACACAATTTATTTACGGTTATATGGCGTCGGACATATGGTCAAGGACCACACAGACATGAGAGAGAGAAACCCGCTGTCGCCACTTCATGGACTACTCTTTTCGATTAGCAGCAAGGGATCTTTTATATGCACCATCACCTCGCCTCGTAAGTTTATTCATGTACTAGTTTCAGATTAACAGAAAACGAAAACACCATGTCATTCTAAACTTTACTGCTCAAACAATCAACGTTTAAAATTATAAAAAATCACTGCAGAAACAGTTGTAAATGTGCTACATGCTATGAAAAGAACAAAAGCTTTATATAAGTCTAACCATGACCATCATGCATTGGGGACATCTGGAATTACAACTCGTCAAATTCTCACAACTTTCGTCAAGCGGACAATACTAGTACGAACAAGGAGTGACAAAACTCCTGAGATTTCGGAACGGGGATTAGGAGGAGGGTGGGACACCTATCAACCACAGCAAACTGTATTTAAAATCTAAAGCGTATATAAATTACTAAATAAATACAGATATGTACTGACAATATTTTATATAGTAATAGATTCGGCTAACAGTGAAATAAATATATATATATTTGTCATAATAACAATCGTAATGATATTTTGACCCAGAAATGGATTTATAAGGCCTAACCGATACTTACACTGTAGGCACACAGTAATTACCTTCATCTAAGACTAACGTTATAATACAGGGCCCGTTCCACGAAGCGATCTTAGCCCTACTATTGTCGTAAATACCTACCATCGAGACCTTAAATATTTTCTACGATTGTCAGCCCGTTCCACGACGCGGCGTAGCTTACTATCGTCGTAAATTACAGTGAAAATTTACAATTGGTACGAGGCAGTTGTAAGCCACTGACGTAGCTGTTAAATGGCAGTTAGATGATGATTTGATAATTTTCTAAGAAGGATACTAACTCTTTGTGTAAAAATGGATCTAATATATACCAAATACCTTTTATGAAACTGTGATCGATGAAACACAGTCTAGGCCTAACGACCTTCACACAAAAATAAGGGAGATAACTCTCATGTCTTATGCATTCGGCAATTATCGCTTACCGAATAAATTGACAAAATTACTTCATGCTTGTCCCATACCAATGAATACATCCAACATGTTCCGAAAAGTCGGTAAACAATTTATTATTGAACTAATTCGCACTTCTTTGCAAAGAATCTATTAATAATTAAAGGGGCACTTACGACTACCGTAAGGTTGCTTTGTGGAACGGCTGTAAAGTTTACGGTGCCAGTTGTAAAAAAGTAAAGTAAAGTTTGTTTTATTTAACGACGCCGCCTAGAGCACATTGATTTTTTATCTTATCATCGGCTATTGGACGTCAAACATATGGTCATTCTGACACTGTTTTTAGAGGAAACCCGCTGTCGCCACATAGGCTACTCTTTTTACGACAGGCAGCAAGGGATCTTTTATTTGCACTTCCCGTGCCAGTTGTAAAACTCACCTTAAATCACTACAATTAACCTTAGCTACAGTTTGTTCGTGGAACGGGGCCCTGGTAGTTACGCAAACGTAAAGCGTGGGGTAAAATAAATACGCATTGTTTACGTTTTCCTCAAGGAGAACGAAAGATTAAACGACATAAAATTGATTACTTAATGTTCTCTGATTCACATGCAAGTTAAACACCCCGCATTTTGAATTATAAATCCTTAAAAAGAAAGATGGACGATTTGAAAATTCTTGTTATAAGTCGAGCATTTACAAAAACACAGATACACTTGGTACCTCAATATTTAATTTTTGTCTACACATGTATGATGTATAATAACAAACGTTATGTTGTATAAAAAGAAGTGTAACACCATAGCCGGGCCATGTTTGGTCACCTCATTATTAAATCGCTCACGGTCGTCTATTTCCTAAATTAATCAATATTTTTATTCATTAGTATGTCCCCTTAAACCAACTAACTAGAATTCTTCAGAAAGATAGTATCTGTCCTGTGCCCAGCAATTGCTGATGTTAGTAACTGTGCACAGTATTCGTGTGTCTGAATCCTGAATGGATATGGGCACATCTGAATTAAATAAGTAAGTCACTAAACATATTACATGTGTACTTGATAGCAGTCGCAATGGATACCACATCATGATATTTCTAAAGCTGTCACAGATCCAATATACTTAACAAGCGTCATCATCAAAGTCCCCATACCAAACCAAAATAACATTACAACAGAGTCAAAATAATCATTTAAAAAACGGTCTGTGTGTGAAGATAAATAAACACTGCGGTATGGAATAACATTTTGTGTGTGTGTGTGTGTGTGTGTGTGTGTGTGTGTTGTAAATTCATGATTGACGGTGTGGAACTGTTCACGTGTTTAGGACGAAGGGGCTGCCGGGGATGTCCTCCTCCCCCCACTTAATGTGCAGCACGTGCTCGCCAATCTCCTGAACCTTGTAGCTGATCTGGAAACTCGTGTTGGTTAGCTTCTTAATCTGGAGTTCCGGTTCCGGCATGCCGCTCGGCGCAATCATACCGACACACAGGACAGCTTGACCTGAACGTAGAAATAAAAGTTAGTTAGTTTTGTTTAACGACACCACTAGAGCTCGGCGCAATCATACGGACACACAGGACAGCTTGACCTGAACGTAGAAAAAAAACCTTAGTTTGTTTTGTTTAACGACACCACTAGAGCTCGGTGCAATCATACTATCACACAGGACAGCTTGTCTTGGACGTAGAAAACCAAAATAGTAGAGGCGGTTACAGAATTTGTTTCAAGGGGTATATGATGCAGAACCATCATAGCCCAAACTAACTATGGGTAAGTAAAACAAGAATCAGGCAACCTATTTTCCAAGCTATCTTAGCGCTACGATTTCGTATAACTGTTGTAGGCAATGACGTTCTTACGACACTCACCATAGTCTACGACAATTTGACAATATCGTAGCGCTAAGATAGCTTCGAAAATACAGTGACACAGTAATAATATATGATCTTATCCAGCTAGACAAAAAAGGGGAACTTTTAACCTAAAAAAACAACACTTTTCGCATTTGTTTTGATAGACCCCCCCACACCTCTCCCCGCTCTCCGCCGGACACCTTGTGATGTCAGGACATGAAATGCTAGGGATCATGACTAGAACATATTGGCACTAACTCTGATCGTAGGGCAAAGAAGCAAATCCATAATACGATGGTACGCCATGCTTTGTTTAAGTTTCATTCTGAATGTAATAATAATTTAACCATTTTAATTTTAAAGAAGTAATTTCCTTCATCTTTGGAGCATTGCTAATTGTATATACCGGGTAATTGAGGTCTTTTGTAGCTTTTCTCTTTCTTTCAATTTTTTTGCATCAAACATTTATGAACAATAAAATATTTCCAAAGAGAATATGGTTTATCACTCACTACCTGCTTTTGTGAAATCGGTAATAAAACAGATGCAAATGAAAGTAAGGCAATGTTGTAGCGTGAACAACAGGACTGTAAACTAGCCTAAAATACTAGTGGTTGGGCTGACAGTGCTATCTAACTAGACATCCTCTAACAAGGCCCTGGGCGCCGTTACACCAAGATATCTCAGCACTAAGATAACCTTAAGTGCATAAGTTAAAGTTAAAGTTTGCTTGTTTTGTTTAACGACACCACTAGAGCATATTGATTTATTAATTATCGGCTATTGGATGTCAAACATTTGGTAATTTTGACATATAGTCTTAGAAAGGGAACCCGCTACATTTTTTCCATTAGTAGCAATGGATCTTTTATATGCACCATCCCACAGACAGGATTGCACATACCACGGCCTTTGATAGCCTAATGGGCCGTAGAACGAGGCCCTGAACAGTAAAACATATACAGAGACAGACAAATGAGTTACACTATATTTACCTGCTTCTCTGGTGTCGATTGTAACGTTCAGGTTTCTGTTGGTGAAGGCCCTCTTCAAACCTGGACCTTTGGCCGTGACCTTGCTGGCGTCTCCGCGATGATGTTTCTTCACGTGGGCTCCCACCTTCTTCTCCACAGTCTCCACTACCATAGAGGACTGCTCAGTCAGCGGGGACGGCTTTCGACCAGAACCTGGGGTACAGGGTAACACAGAAATGTAGATATAAAGACAGGCGGTGAGGTCAGGGCATAGGGCTTAACGTGCACATTCAGAGCAAGCTGGTGTAGCGCACGCCTGTGACAGACGCAGGTGTCGGCCCATGCCGGCTTATCCGTCCAGGTCAGGAGATGGGTTGGAGTGAGAAACTTTTGGCGCATAATTTGAATCGGTTCATAAAAAGAGAGAAGGAGCTATAGGAATAATTTTCACTTAGTTTGCCGAATTGTAGCTCATAGAAAAGGGGCGGATGTAGAATATTTTATAGGGAGAGGGTATCAATCGTAAAATTAATTTACAGCGACAGACACTTCATTGTTTTAAAGCAGCACCTAGTGCCCAGTGTCCTATATGTACAATATGAACGAAAACAGTGTTACAATAATCACCATTCGTATCCACTCAAAACAAGGCAGACCACGAAGCACTATCATGTGCTTTATCTATAGGCGGAACCATTGCCACCCATCAGGACGATACACAATCACATGCACATCAAACGTGAGATAAAAGAAGCCGACTTACCGGTGATTTCTGCCTGGTAGGGACTGCCAGCAATAGGTATATTGCCGTACTTGATGGTTATCAAATACTTGCCGGCGGCGAATGGCGTATAACTGAATTCGTAACCCTCGTCGACCTCGCGGCAGTTTATCGCCACCTTTGACGGACCCTCGATCATAACAGCTAGTATCCCGGATCCAGCCCCAGCTGTCTTCACTTCGAACTTGGCCTTGGCCGCTAGTGACAAAAACATAAAAGAACTATATCACAAAGAATTAATCCTAGCTCAACTGCCCTGGCATTCGAGAGCTAGACGGACATTTGGACGGTTATGTCCGTCTAGCTCTCGAACGACAGAGTACTCTATCACAAACTGGGGCGTAGCCACAGAGGAAATACGCCGATGCAAACCCAGACCTGTAAACAAGATATCAGTGTCATGGGAAAAATAAAATAAATCTGGGGACATTTCAGACGAGGCGAGCGCCTCATCTGCCTCATGCTGGCTACGCCATTGACAAAGAATCCCATGAGCCAGTTCAAGAATTCACCCAAACAACACCCATGATCAGCTACTGAAGTTTATGAAAAATTATTTGTCTGTTTGTCTATATGCTCGCTAGCGTTACAAGGAAACAAAGAAAGTAAAAATAAATCAGTTAAAAAACCCCAATATTTTTAAAACCAATAACAAAACACCCACTTCAAACAACAACAGAACAGACCCTCACTAAAAACAACAACAACAACAACAATAAAACAGAACCCCTTCAAAACAGACCCCAAAAATCTAACAAAAAACCAACAAAACGGATAGCATTAATAAATAAATAAATAATAAATAAAATAAACCGGCCTCAGTGGTATAGTGGTTAAGCCATTGGTCATAAGGCTGGTAGGTACTGGGTTCGCATTTAAGGGCTCACTGGGTAGGTGTAAGGCCACTACACCGACCTCTCTCTCACTAACCACTAACAACTAATAAACTGTCCTTGGACAGACATCCCAGATAGCTGATATGTGTGCCCAGGACAGCGTACTTGGACCTTAATTGGATGTAAGCACAAAAATAAGTATAAAACAAACAGACAATAAACTATAATTCTAAAAGCCTACAGCTCTGACAGTTCCACATACCACATTTCCCGTGATCGAGTCCCTCTCCATCTGCTGTGACCATTGCTGCGTCTGCCGCCATCGAACCCACCATGATGGCGAAGGGGCTGTCTGGGATGTGCGCGTCGTCAAGTCTGATATCCAGATAGTGCACACCGTTCTCTTTTGGGATGAACCTGCATCCATAGAGACCAGTGTCCATTTCCTGAGTCATGCAGTCCTCCATACTTCCCGTCGGTGTCCGGACCGTCACGTGCAGTTTACCCTTGGCGCCATTGAAAGCGACCGAAAAGGTTGCCGCCTTGCCAATCTGTTAGAAGCACGATCATAATATACTGACGTTAAAAAGAAACTTTACACGCATAAAATTTGAATAATTTGATAAATCTTGTTGCTAATTGAACAGAACTAATTCATAAATCACCTTACAAACACTCTGCATGTATCTCGAAGTGCATTGTGGCGTTTAGATGTTGAAACTGTTTAATCAAGTGCGTCACTTTAAAAACCATAAGATGTGTTTTATCATGTTCGTCACCGTAAAAATCCACAAGAAATCTGTTTAGTCATGTGCGTCCACGTACCCACCCCCCCTCAAAAAAAAATGTATTTAGATATGTGTGTCACATTAAAACCCCACAAGAATCTGTTTAGTCATGTGCGTCACTGTAAAAACCATCAGAATATTTAGTCATGTGCGTCACTGTAAACACCACAAGAAACAGTTTAGATTGTCTTACCTCGAGACCTCTGTCTCTGAGAGACTGGATTGTCACTTGTTTAGCCACGCCGCTGTCTGGGGCGACGTTTACCATGAACGGAGACGTGGGTATGTGTTGATCGTTGAACTTGACATGGATTCCATACATACCTACACAGTGAAAAACACCATTTAAACTAGCGCTGGGTTCAGCTGATGTGAGTACCACTTACCAAATTTGTGTTGGGTTGAGCTTACTTTATTTAAGGCATGGTAAAGCTAACATATTACAGAAATAAATCCCGATTTCATTAAAGATGAATACTTTGAGTTATTTTAAATAACATTTTGACACGTTTTCAAATTCCACGGCTAAGCTAATGGCATCCAAATTTACGCTTAACGTTAAATGTACATATATATGTTAAATTAGGAGTCAAACAATTGTTAGCAAGCCCTCGCGAAAAAATCCTGAACGAATTCAAGAGACTTTGCAGAGCAATACATTATTGATTTATTTACATTAAAATATAATTATGGTTTAATTACATTAGAAACTGTAGAAATTTCACAAGCATTTTATTTTGTAGAGATACATATTTAAATGCTATTTTATAATCCTATTTCAGTTAAAGGAATTCGTTCGAGTATACACAGCCACTATGATCACTGACACTGAAATAATAATCTAATATATAAACAATAATAAGTGACTACCTGGTTTTGTGACAGTATATATAGCTCCTAAAAAACCATTGGGTCGGTCTTCCAGTTTGATTTCCGCCTTCGATACGCCCTCTACCGCCACCGTGAGCGTGCCTGGTCCGGCCTCACGGGTGTAGATGTTGAATACATCTAACAAAACAAGTGCCAGATAATGATTACGATGGAGATACAGTTACAGACACAACAGGCAGACAGATAAATAAATGGGTAGGGAATAAGTTTATTCACTCAAATATTCAAATACATACGCACTCGCATATGTACATACATTCTTCCATCCATCCATTTAAATATATATATATATATGTATGTATGTATGTATGTATGTATGTATGTATGTATGTATATATATATATACATATATATACATACATATACATACATATATATACATATATATATATATATACACACATATATATATATATATATATATGGAGTAATAAATTTGTGAATGGATTTATGGATGTAAACCAGCTCGAAGAAATGCAACCAAGCAGTTTTTGCAGCGATTGTATGCTTTGTGCAAAAAACATGGAATATTCGGAACAAATCCTGTCCAGTGTTCACCATAAAAGGCGAGACATTCAGTCGCAAATCATTGCCACTCTGTGCAGTCTTGAGAAGTCTAGAAGTAAGAAAAACACAATTAGTGAACTGTTTGATGCAATTTCGTCATGCCATGCCTCAGTGAAAATGAGCGATGGCGAGTCATAGGGATGCTTGAATCTGGGATCTCGCAGCGTGACGTCGTACGTCAATTCAACGTCTACAGAAACACCATATGGCACTTATGGCAATGATATCAACAAAACAACCAGGTCAGGGACCGTCCCCGTAGTGGCCGAC
Organism: Gigantopelta aegis; assembly: GCF_016097555.1. Classification (NCBI taxonomy): domain Eukaryota; kingdom Metazoa; phylum Mollusca; class Gastropoda; order Neomphalida; family Peltospiridae; genus Gigantopelta; species Gigantopelta aegis. Next base: position 12,504,488 of record NC_054706.1, read on the forward strand.
CACCCGTGACAACCCCTCGCCAAGACACATGGATCCTAACCACGCATCTGCGAAAAAGGCATTCCCAGGAACTTTCTCCAGCGTTTAGTGGCCTCAATGAGACGACGGTGCCAGGCCTGTATCAATGCTCAAGGCGGACACACTCGCTACTGACTGTGTCAACTTCGCTCTGGACTTCCTCTAGTGATGTGGCTCATTTGCATATGGCAGGTGCGCCCTTTTTATGGACTATTGCTCGTTTCCATACCTTCAGATATTTCTTTTTCCATGTTATAACGTTTCATACACGGCAGTAAAAACTTATCATCAATTATCTTTGCCTTTTGTGTGTCACAATAACGTTTGCCTTTTAGTATATATAATATATATATACACACACACACACGTACATACATACACACACATGGACATGTGTTTGTTTGTGGGTATGAGTGCATGTGTTTGTGTATGCATCTCAGTAACAGAGAGAGAGAGAGAGAGAGAGAGAGAGAGAGAGAGAGAGAGAGAGAGAGAGAGAGAGAGAGAGAGAGAGAGAGAGAGAAAGAGAGAGAGAAAGACTTTCCTAATCACCATGTTGTATGTACACAATCTACTCACTTTTCCTTCCCACTTCTCCACGCTCCAAGCCTGGCCCACCAACCTGAACCTTGTGGTAACCACCCATACTAAGCTGACCCACAGTGTACTGGAATGGACTGCCTACAAAGAGAAGTAACAATTGTATATCTTACATCATCGAGTTAATCTCATTTCATATTTGTCCTCCACCCCTACCAACCAAAATTAAAAATATCAACAATACGTAGAGATTGACAATATTATACGATATTATACGTAGAGATTGACAATATTATACGTAGAGATTGACAATATTATACGATATTATACGTAGAGATTGACATTATTATACTTAGAGATTGACAATATTATACGTAGAGATTGACAATATTATACTTAGAGACTGACAATATTATACTTAGAGACTGACAATATTATACTTAGGTATTGACAATATTATACGTAGAGACTGACAATATTATACGTAGAGATTGACAATATTATACTTAGAGATTGACAATATTATACGTAGAGATTGACAATATTATACTTAGAGATTGACAATATTATACGTAGAGACTGACAATATTATACGTAGAGATTGATTGACGATATTATTACATTATTATACTTAGAGATTGACAATATTATACGTAGAGATTGACAATATTATACTTAGAGATTGACAATATTATACGTAGAGATTGACAATATTATACGTAGAGATTGACAATATTATACTTAGAGACTGACAATATTATACTTAGAGACTGACAATATTATACTTAGAGACTGACAATATTATACTTAGAGATTGACAATATTATACGTAGAGACTGACAATATTATACGTAGAGACTGACAATATTATACGTAGAGATTGACAATATTATACTTAGAGATTGACAATATTATACGTAGAGATTGACAATATTATACTTAGAGATTGACAATATTATACTTAGAGACTGACAATATTATACGTAGAGATTGACAATATTATACTTAGAGACTGACAATATTATACGTAGAGATTGACAATATTATACGATATTATACGTAGAGATTGACAATATTATACGTAGAAATTTGATTTCAGTTATTTGTGTGCTTAGTGTTCAAATAGATAGTTGTCCTAGGCTTCAATTGCCTGGCCTGACTATTCAGGGCCCCGTTCCACGATGCATTCTTAGCACTAAGATCACCTTAAGAGCATACTAGTAACTACATTATACACTTAAGGTGATCTTAGCGCTAAGATCGTTTCGTGTAACCAGAGTTAGTTATTAATGAGACATAACTGTTTATAAAATAGTGACCTTACACCTCCCCACTGAATCGTTAAAAATTACTCTTGTCCTGGGACGCGAGCCCAGTACCCACCATAGGCCAGTACGGATACAAGGTACATGTACATGCACTTACCAGATATATGTAGAGACTTGTGTTTGACACTCAGGGTGTGGACGCCCGTCACTTTCGGGGTGAACTGGATCAGGTAGTGGAAATCATCTTCATCTATGACGTCACATAACTCAACAGTTCCATCCGGGTCAGCTACAGACGCCTCCATGTCAAACGGATTGGTACCTTTTGGTGACAAATATTTTTTTTTCTTAAATATATTCAACAAAAAACAAAATTAATAAAACCAGGGCCGTGTCCAGCCTAAAGTTATTAGGGAAAAACAAAAACAAAAATAAAAATAAACATAAACATAAAAATAAATATAAAAAACAACAGCAGCAGCAGCAACAACAACAACAACAAAAACAACAACAACGGCAACAACAACAACAACAACAAAGATGGCGATTATGTTTCAAATTTGTCTACGTTGTAACAGCCCCATGGCCCCTTTGAGATGAAAGTAAACAAAGTAATTGTATACAAACGACCGAGGGGTACCGAATGTACCCTAAATAAAATATTGTTTACCATCCTTCCAAGCGTGTGTACACGCTATTTGAAGATAAGGGCGAGCTAAGCTAAGGAAGAATAGGTTCAGGACAATCCTAACCTGAGAATTTTCAGCAAAAAGGATAAAAAAGTTAAATGTCGCCATTTAAAAGGCTATTTTGTATAATATCTAAAATAAATAAGAAAATATCATATATAAAAAAATCTGGCTCCCACACGGTTGAGCACTCTATAAAATAGCGTCTTTCAACTCGAAAACGACTACTATATATATATATATATATATATATATATATATATATATATATATATATATATATATATATATATATATATGTATATGTATATGTATATGTATATGTATATATATATATATATATATATATATATATATATATATATATATATATATATATATATATATATATATATATATATATATATATATATATATATATATGTGTGTGTGTGTGTAAAACAAAAACTATATATCTTATTAAAATGAGGTGTTCCCCACCCTTCGATCCCTGCGGGACAGGTTTCCCTCTTAACCCATCCAGTCTTCATATGTAAACATACAATATTTATGATACCGATTAATTATTTTCAATCGTAATTTTATTATGGTTAATGCCAAATTATCTTTTTGCTTTCTTTTCTTTGAGGTATTTTCATCATTCTGTGGTACATCTTTCAAAGTATTTTGTTCTTCAACTCCACACCACAGTCCTTGTCTCTCCAACCACTGTATTTTTGCAATTGGTACTCCTGTTGTTTGACACTCCGGTCATCCCTCACTGGGTTTTGCTACGAGCTAAGTCTAGCCACTTCAGTTTGTAATCAAAGACAAAGAATTGTACAATTTTAAAATTTAGAATTATTTCTGAAAAACTACGGATTAAAGGCTTAAGAAAATAATACCCATAAGCCATTTCATTAACCATATTTAGCAGCTAACCTTGTAATTAGTGTCTATCAATACATAATATGTTACAATACAAAAGTAATTTAAACACATTCAATAATGTACAATAATAATGTAGCAACAAGAGCAAATCATGCGTGTGCTATTTAAATAAATTAAAAACCCCAAAGTAGTAGACATGAAACACTTGTTTCTCCAAATAGAACATGACATTCTTTGATCTTCAGTGGTTGTTGAAAGAATGGTTGGCTGATAAGCGTGTTTAGATATGTCTAACTATTGGCTCATTCCATCAGTCCATGATCACAGTCAAATAACTCCGTGCCAGAGTGGGATGTTCCCTACAGTGATTTGAAATATCAGATTAACCAATATATCTTTTCAACTTTGCAAGATGCTTGGTCGCTAACAAGTTTCATTCTGTCAAGGCAGTCCTAGGAGAATGGCAGTCCTCTTATAGACGGCTGAAGGGTGAATTAGTCTTGTGCCGTGCTCGCATCGGCCATACATATTTGACGCATTCATTTGTTTTAAAGAAGGACCCTATGCGCCGCATTTCGGTGGAGTGTAATCATCTGAAGCCGACGAAAAATGATGTGGTAACAGAAATGTGGTCAAATCTTTTAAATTCCACCCAACAATTAATTGTAAAGTTTTTAAGACAAAAAATTTGAAATATACTTACTTTGATGTTTTTACTGTATTGTATTTTTCCCCACACTGTTGTTTTACATAATTATATTTTATATTCTATATTTAAATAATAACATTAATATAATTTGTTTAACACCCATTAGTAAATTTATGCCTTTCTGTATTTAATATAATATGATACATACATCAGTCTGGCTGCTCCATGGTGATGACCAACATGTTAAAGCCAAACCGTCCACTGCAATTAACACTACCCATACTAAGTTCCATACCGCGTATAAATATCTGGAAACGCGTGCGCCGTAATACGTTTCAGTTGGAAATTTTGTTTTAAACTTATAAATCTACTTTTTGGGGGATACGTAAGAAATAGAATACTCACGTTCGCTGGTTGTAAACTAAATGACATCTTACGGCCATCAATGTAGTATTCTATATATTGTTTAAACAACAAAATAAATAACAATAACAAAACAAACAAAACCTTTACTGTGGTAAAATTGGTAACCTGTCCAGGGCTCACACCGGAACAAACGTTCAATTTAGCCAGAAATGTAGAGTATTTCCTTGGAATTGGTTAAAATGTGGTTAATATGATGAATATTTTATTGGTTTGTTTTGAAATATTTCATTGATCAGAAAAAGTAAAAAGGATTGCACAACAAGCAGAGCCTATATAAGTGCTCTCCTAAACAAGATGGACATCAGACAATAATCAATATTCATAATTATATATAAAATATAATAAAATAATGTTTAATAAGGATGAATTTTGTAGCCATTTTGTATATAAATTAATACTTGGTTGATTTGGCAATGTACACGGTGAGCCCTGCCTGTTCAAAATCCAGTTACCAGCGATTTGGTTGAAAAAATCAGGAATCTCAATGTCAGCAACTATACTGACTGAGGCTTAGTCTCGATCTAGATTATCTTTTCTTGGTTAGTTCAAATAGCCTTCAGACATGCCGTCCCTGAAGATGAAATACTTATTTGTATATTTGATATACAATTAGACACGAGTAGCCTATTAATTCATAGCAAGTAAATGCCGTTAGCTCGACGTCCTTCTGTTAATACATTCCTCAAAGTTATTTAAAATCCCGAACTAACAACCATGCGAAAAGGACTATGTTAATCGAGAGATGTTACGTGTATTATGTTCAAGATGAAAATAAAATAAGACAAAACACCAGGAATGCTTTGTTGAACGTATTAGTGGTTGTTATTTCCAGATATAAAATGCATATTAGTAAAGAAACAACGGTATGCGTAAGAATAATATAATAAGGTCGAACAAAATATTGATGGATAAGAATTCATTAAAATGTTAAAATAATATAATATCATATTCGCAATGCAGCTGTCATAAATAGATTTATAGTTCTTACCAGCCAGAAAAACAAAGAAAGAAAGAAGTGTTTTATTTAACGACGCACTCAACACATTTTATTTACGGTTATATGGCATCAGACATATGGTTCAGGACCACACAGATTTTGAGAGGAAACCCGCTGTCGCCACTACATGGGCTACTCTTCCGATAGGCAGCAAGGGATCTTTTATTTGCGCTTCCCACAGGCAGGATAGCACAAACCATGGCCTTTGTTGAACCAGTTATGGATCACTGGTCGGTGCAAGTGGTTTACACCTACCCATTGAGCCTTGCGGAGCACTCACTCAGGGTTTGGAGTCAGTATCTGGATTAAAAATCCCATGCCTCGACTGGGATCCGAACCCAGTACCTACCAGCCTGTAGATCGATGGCCTGCCACGACGCCGGTCCAGAAAAACAAATACAATTTATATATATATAGAGGCTATTTCATGGGGGTTTTCCAATACGATTTTTATGTCAACGAGTGATGTGTGAAAACCATATTTTCACGAATTGCGAAGTAATGAGTGAAAATATGGTTTTCACACATCACGAGTTGACATAAAACTCGTATTCGGAAAAAACACCATGAAACGATCTATTTATTATATACATCTTTCCTAATTTTTGACAATATCTTTCGCTTTTTAGTAATAGTTTTCGCTTATTCTATCGAAAACGCGTAACGCCATGATATATTTCTTCCTATGAACTTTTCCAGAAAATTTACTTGACCATAGACCATTATCTTTATTAACATTTATTTAATAATACTGCCGTGCAAACATACCTGACAAAGCGATCCTCCAAAAACCAACAAAAACAAAATTAATCGAACGCCGTTAATTTCTTACACTTACACTCAATGACACTACATTGTGTCATCATTATTTAGCTTCGTATTCAATTAGTTTTAGATATTTTATCGTAATTGCACTTCGTATCCCTTTTTTTATAGGTACAGTTGTTTAAATTACATTTTTTTATTTTTCAAATACGATCAGATGCATTGATAATCATGAAATTTAAATACGAAGAAACGAGACAAAAGGAGATAATTTAATCATGCACTTTTAGAAAAAAGTAAATACCAAATAGCTAAAATACAGTGAAAATATGACTTTTCCACCAGATATCACTTTTATGGTTTCCGTAGATCTATATATTTCATTGCTATGTATATAATAAATATGGCTATTGTTGCTGCCATCCCACAAGCTGCTACATGAAGTTGATTCAGGTAAGTTTGGATGCATAATGTGTCTGGTGCGAGCAGAAGTGTGATTGGCACGTGCGGATGAGACTGGCGCGTGCAGATAAGACGAGTGACCTGCAAGAGCATTCCGATATATTATCGTGCCGTAGTGGATACAGGAATCGTTGGATGCAGAATATTGACGATGACACCACTCACCGGGAATGCATAAAATAAACTGGCACATTTTGTTCGGTTCGACTGCCTGTGCGGATTTCATTTCACGGGTAATAGTTTCCCTAAGGCGTCCAGAGGGGCTTCCTTCCGCGGCAATCAAAAATGGACTCCCTGTAAATGAACAGCAATGTTAGGCGATGTAAGTATGGCAACTACTACTGTTACAACAGAGCTGATGCCTTACCCGGCAGCTGGAGGATGAGCACGCACTGGTCACCCACCGGGTGTGCCTCGGCAGCCTTCATTTCCTTGACGACCGTCTCTCGGGTTCGACCGGACGGATCTCCTTCAACACTTACAAGGAAAGGACTGCCTGTAAGGACAACAAGAGAGCAGAAAGGTGCAGGCGGGAAAGAAGGAGATGGTGGTGGTGGTTGTGGTGGCAGGTGGTTGTGGTGGCTTAGGTCAATTAGTGGGTTTTGGTGAACTTACAATGGATGTCCTGCTTGTGGTGAATTGGCGGAGTGTGTGTGTGGTGTGGGGTTGGGGTGGGAGGTGGAGGAGTGTCTGGATGACTGTGGTTAAATTAGATTTTGATGTCTCAATCAGATTATCCATTCAACCATTCCATCCGTTCAGCCATACATCCAACATATTCATGCAATTGTCCATGAACCATACATGCAAAGCATCCATACCCCAATCCATCCAACCATCCACCCAGACACCCATCCTTTCATTCATGCATGCATGCATGCACGCATCCATCCTTTCATCCATGCATCCATATACCCATCCATGCACCCATCCATGCACCCATCCATGCACCCATCCATCCATTCATCCATCCATCCATCCATCCATCTAGCTATATCCATCCATCCATCCATCCATTTATTAATTCATCCATTCTTTCATACATTTCTTCCCTTCTTCGGTCATCTCTCTACATCAAATAATTAGACAAGGATCAGGACCAAGATCAGGATAGGATTTTAACGTGCTTGTGTCTCAGTGGAAAATGTCAGTGGATGGGACACGTTCATTGTAGGCACAACCTCTGATTTGGCATCACGTGTGTTCATAGAAAGTGAGTGGAGAGAGAGTGGAGATATACGTGAGGTGGGTGCAAAAATACAATCATGTAGGTTCTGTAATTATATAATAAAGTAAAAATGTTAAAATTAAAACAAAACATACATTTTGCAACTTTATAACGGTATACATAGGAATATTAGATCATTATCTGAATGCATGGTCCATTGCTCGAAAATAAAATAATGCATGTACTAATACCAAGTATAAATACGTCTATATCATTATGCATAGTTCACGGATCAAAAATTCACTCCAAAGGCCTTGTTCTACTTAAGCGTTTTACGCTGCGTTGCCACACCGTGTTTTACGCGCCGTGAAACGCTCTGAAGTGATCCTTTTGCTTTTTAGTCACTCCGTGGTGGCTCGGTGTATTTTTTTACGCCAAGCCGTGGTAGAAACCTTTTCATTATGACATCATTAGAGCAAACGAAGCGGTTTATCACAGCGTTTTAAGCGTCGTTACAGTACGGCGTAAAACGCTTAAGTAGAATCAAGCCTTAATTGACAGTCTCGCACAATGGTACGCACATTCACACGGATCTACGCAAGTGAAACAACAGTTCTGATAACAATCATGATAATGTCTGCGTTATAACAATGGATGAAGCCACTACAAAACAACACCTCGGAAACTGATTCACGTACCTTGGATGTGGTCATCAGCAAACCTGACATTGAGGATGTAGATCCCGGGTTCGTGGGGCGAGTAGTGAATCGTGTATTTCCGGCCTTCAACGTGAACGCAGTCGATGTCGGACCTGTGCGGTCCTTCAATGGACAGTCCGAGTCCTCCGTAGCCTAGTCAAGAAAGCATGAATTATAACAACTTTATTGACAATGAATAGTGGAGCTGATATGTACACATTGTGAGAACAGTTAGATTAGTTTTATAATGAGAATGACATCATAAATAAAAGTACACTACAAAACAGACCGCAGATAAGAAACTGGCATAAGATGCGATCAACATTTTCGTTTTAAGACTGCAATTGCACATGAATACTGAACACCAAAAGAAACGCGAATATAATGTTTAGCTGTCACATTAAATTTTGTTGATATTTTTAGAGAAGAGATTAAAGGGACATTCCTGAGTTTGCTGCAATTTTTAAGATGAGAGACTTTTTGACGACTGTAATTACATATCAAATATATTTTTCTGTATAAAATATTAGTGGCTGTATATTAAACCTGTTTCTGATCGTTCTAATATTTGTACTAGGTTAAATTTCATTTTATTTCCTAAAACGATTTTTTCGTACGTGCGAAATTATTTGAAGACAAAATCCAGTTTGGGCTTGTTACAAATATTAAGACGACATTGAATATACAGCCACTGATATTCTAAAGAAGAAAATATATTTACTATGTAAGTTTAATCGTAGAAATACTTTATTAGTCGGAAACATCTTACAATGCAGCAAACTCAGGAATGGCCCTTTAATACATATTGAGACACAGAAGAATTACAGGTTGACATACCGTTCATCATTTCACAGAATTGAGGGTTTGTAATTAAGCAGAGTTCAGTCTATTTATCTTTTGCATTAGTGCACCACGACTGGCATATCAAAAGCCATGGCATGTGCTATCGGATTTGTGAGATGGTGCATATAAAATATCCCTTTGGGGAAAATGTACCGGATTTCCTCTCCAAGATTATATTTCAGAATTACCAAATGTTTGACATCCAATAGCCGATGATTAATAATCAATGTGCTCTTGCGGTATTGTTAAACAAACCAAACTAGTAAAATATGTTCAATTATTGAGAAATAGTGTCTTTAAATGAAAGCACCTGCTCCAGTCGTGTCAATAATGAGCTCATTGCTTTTGTTGGCTGTGGCCTTGCTGGTGGCGCCACTGATGCTGACCTTCCCGGCATGCCCCATCTCCTTGTCTCCGACATGCACCTTGAACGGACTGTTTTTGATGTGCTTCTCTCCGCGGTACACGCTGATCACGAAGTCGCCCTGCTCGTGAGGAGTGAACGATGCGATTGCTATACAAAAAATAATACCTTAATAGTAATGGCTTTTAAAAATAGTTTTGAAAATATAAATCATATGCGGAAGCAAGTAGACATTTGAGGGGGGTGGAGAGGCTGACCGAGATCGAGGACACAGAGGTTTTAGGGGCTCGGGAGTAAAATTTTATAAAAAATGCAAATTCCTACATTCTACAAGTAAAATTAATTTCTGTCTTAAGATTTACTACCAATCATGTTTTGGATTCAGAATTATTGAGACTCCCCGGCCCCCCACCCTGCTCCGCCGTGCCTGAATATACCGATGAAACGAAATAAGGCATCCTACAAATACTAACAGCAAAGAGCGATTGCATTGATCAATGGTGTTTTCTATCAAGTGTTCCCTTATTTTTGTTCTATCAGTATATGTACTGAAACCAGTTGTTGCCAGTAAACCTACAAACCTGCTTTAAGTTGCCTATTAAGAGTTTCTAAAAATTTCATATCAAAGCATATATATGTTTATGATCACAAATCATTATTACAATGGACGGTGTAGGCAGAAGGCAGTTGCCCTCCCGATCTCGAAAAAAAGACGAAAATGTGCACTTCGCATTTTGTTTCCAGCTGTAAAGTCCTCTAAATTACAGTGTCCTTAGTTTTGTTACTACCTCCACCCCCCTTTAGTTACTTCCAGCTAGTCATGCCGAAGTGAATGAATGCTTCTAATACACTTTATACATTTGAAATACACTAGGGCCATGATTCCACAGCTAATTTCCCGGGAATAAGATCCCATAAAATCATAATGTTATGTGTTTGTGATCATAAATCATTAACGAAAAGCCAATGAACATGTTTATAACATACTAGTATCTCAATGTTTAACAGCTGAAGCTCCTTAAACGAAACTATAGAAGAACCTGTCTCTAACGGACATCATTTCTGAATAAAATTAGTCATACACCTCTATATAACGACCACCTTCATTTATAAAGAAAACATTTTCTTGAACACGGCCATTATAAATATATGTGACTATTATGAAAATGTATATGTTTGCTGTCCTGTTTGATCTCAGTAAATGAATGGGGAAAAAACTCACATTAAAGACGCACATCATTTTATCCTAAATCATATAATGGCAATAAAATACCCATTCAGCGCCTATTAGTTCAAATCACTATAGGAAATAAGCTGTTTACAGCAAATTGTTTGTGGTAGTTAAGTATAAACCATAAGACGTAGAATAATGTTTATTTGTGTTCCTGTGGTGCCGACGTCATGTCAGTAAGACATTATAGTCTTCTTGAAGATGTAGGAATGAAAGACACGAAAAGGAAGGTTTGTTTTATGGTGTGCTATTACGTTATACACATGTCGGCTATAATAATTAATTGATCTGATCTGATGCGGTATAGCGCCCCTTAGAACTAAAACGATTAAATACGTACATTTAAACATTCACAAAATCCCCACCTGTTTTAATTTGTTTAGAATCTGAAAAACATGTTCTTATTCACTGTATTCTTTATGACCATATTAGATCCTTTTAAAAGGCGGAAGCTTATATAGCAAACACTTATAAAATGTTATTAAATATAAAATAGCATTACTTTAAGCTATCTAGCCACAGTTAAAACGGCCAAAGTTGGCTGCTTTACACTAAATCAAGGAACTGCACATTATAGTTTAAGAGGCACCGTTACGAGCTCAGCGGCGTAGGCATAAATCTCAAGGAAATCGTACACCTTTCCGCGAAACTTGGTACAGTTGTTTTATGGCATAGATATTTACAGATAAGAATAAACGCAACTGCAGCTCTGATCGTGGCATTGTTTTGTTTTTCTTCAATAAATCAATATGCTTCTTTTTACTTAACAGTTGTTATGTATTATACTCCAGAGGCTAAAAAATTTAAAAAATGAAATGATTTTCATCAAAAAATAAGGGTTGCAGATAAAACATTGCTTAAAGCTCACAACTGCCTCCTTACACCCAATTTTCTTTTGCACGGGACTTTTAAATAACGCGTGAAGCTGTGAACGTAATCTCATAATAGTACATTGAATATTCGAAACGTTATTACCAAGTTCGCCGTTACTGAGCTTCTTCAAGATGCACGGTTCAGTTTGACCCTTGGGGCTCTTGATGGTCCCTACGAGATCCACAATGTCGGCCTCTATCACCTTGAGCGAGTACTCGCTGCTGTTACTGATAGAGAACTGGACTCGTTTTCGTCCTTCACCTAAAATAATAATTGATATCTCCATTCAATTCGTTAGCTCTATTATTCAGATTAAACAATATAAATAAATGTTTGTTGACAAATCCCCAGCACAGTGTTTTGTGAGAGACTTAACATAGGGCAATTGCGAAATTACTTCCTTTAATTTACACATCATGGGATGCGGGTCATGACTGAATATCTCCGCACCCTTCCAAAAGACACACGGCATTTTGTGGACGAGTGTCTCTACCATGAGCTACATTAGTAACTCGCACCCCAACCCTATGAGACATGTTACAATATAGACCTCTCCTTTTCTTAAGACTTTCATACAAACAAAATACGTATGTCCTGTGATATACCTAGCATCTCAGACAGGAACGTACTTAGCTACATGGATATTCAGTAAAAACACAATCGAGTTTCAGTTGCTGTAAAAAGAGTGCATTATTACTCTGAAATATTTCAAAAGTTGAAAGAGCATCGTCTCCAATTGCAGATGTAACCTTGAACTATTCTAGGTATGAACACGTTATCCAGTATAAAATAATAATTCCAAATATTCCTGAATTACTGCAGAAAGTCTCACCCAATATACATACATCCAAGGGTACAATAAAATACATGAGAACCATTATTAATAGACAATTATTAAGAGCCAAAGATAAGTAAAAATATGTCCACCAGATCACTTCTTGCATTTAGGAACCATGAAGGACCTTGATTTACGAATACTGGCCTGAAAAAGAAAACCCGTAGAGTGAGACCGTTACTACGTACCGGATACCTTGGCGTTGAATGGCGAGTCTTTGATATGTTTCGACTTGTACTTGATGCTGATGTTGTAGGCGCCTGGCTGCATGGGCACGTAGGTGACGTGGGTGGAGCCGTCGCTCTTGTCGTCCCGCTTCACGTCCACCTTGTTAGGACCCTCGATACCAATACTGATGTCTCCTGTGTGAGTAGAAAAGAAAGGGGGGCAGTGTTAGGTTAACCACACCCCAGCACATTTTGAACTACGGCTGTTTAATGTCTAATTATATAGTTATTTCGACATTAGGGAAAAATAGATAGAGAGGAGAGGAGAGAAGAGGGTAGGGGAAAGAGATAGGAGAGGGAGACAGCAACAGAGAGACCGAGAGACAGGCAGAATGAAAGAGAGACAGAGCGAGAGAATACCCGAGAAGCAGACAGAGAGAGACAAAAAAGACAAAGCGAGAGAGAGAGAGAGAGAGAGAGAGAGAGAGAGAGAGAGAGAGAGAGAGAGAGAGAGAGAGAGAGAGAGAGAGAGAGAGATGAATGGAAAGGAATGTGTAGCTAACAAACCCATTAACAACATTCACTATTGTAATACATAGTATTGGACACTTATGGACTAGTACCAAATCTGTGAAGACGCGTACTTTTACATAATTCAGAACACCCATAAACCTCTGCCAAAACCTTGATAACATACTTGTTAAGTACACTCTATTACAAAACAGTGCAAAAATAGTTAGAACATCAATCTAATACGATATACTTGTATTAACTTATTAAACAACAACCGGGAACCTATCTTAAACATCTAAAATACAACAAAGCCCTCATCAGCCACTACCAAATCTAAAAATGTAAGTAAATCTAATACTCGTTTACGTACTACATAAGATTCAAGAAACACTGTTAAATCTAACATTCATAAACCACTGTCAGATCTAACATTCATGAACCACTGTTAGATCTAACATTCATGAACCACTGTCAGAACTAACATTCATGAACAACTGTCAAATCTAACATTCATGAACCACTGTCAAATCTAACATTCATGAACCACTGTCAAATCTAACATCCACGAATCACTGTCAGATCTAACATCCACGAATCACTGTCAAATCTAACATCCATGAATCACTGTCAAATCTAACATCCATGAACCACTGTCAAACCTAACATCCACGAATCACTGTCAAATGTAACATCCATGAACCACATGAACCACTGTCAGATCTAACATTCATGAACCACTATCAAATCTAACATCCATGAACCACTGTCAGATCTAACATCCACGAACCACTGTCAAATCTAACATCAACGAATCACTGTCAAATCTAACATCCACGAATCACTGTCAAATCTAACATCCATGAACCACTGTCAAATGTAACATTCATGAACCACTGTCAAATCTAACATTCATGAACCACTGCCAAATCTAACATTCATGAACCACTATCAAATCTAACATCCATGAACCACTGTCAGATCTAACATCCATGAACCACTGTCAAATCTAACATCCATGAACCACTGTCAAATCTAACATCCACGAATCACTGTCAAATCTAACATCCATGAACCACTGTCAAATGTAACATTCATGAACCACTGTCAAATCTAACATTCATGAACCACTGTCAAATCTCGGGGGGGGGGGGGGGGTGAGGAATCCCAACATGTTTACGTACTGGCTGTTCCTTTCTGGGCGACAACAGTGAATTCCGTTTCTTGTCCGCTGGAACCGCCCACCAGCCCCTGGCCGAACGCCGTGACGAACCCGCCATCGATCGCGTCCACCACACAGGAGAACGGACTTCCTGAAACAGAATGTATGAATTAATGTATAACGACACAACAGCACAAAAATACACATCGGCTATAGGATGCCACAAAAGGTAAATATATGAAAATATTATTTATATTATAATTATGTAAAACCACAATGTAAGACCTGAAACAGAAAGACATACATTATCAAATTATGTCTGTGTGAGACAGTGCTATGCATAATTAAAGCCACTGACTCTAGTTTCCAGGATGTGTACCTGAGGTGCGTGTACAGTAAATATCACAGGGAGGTGTGCAAAATGTCTAGGACGTTCGGGTCATGCACTCCGGGAAACATATTGAAAAACGAAAATTAGTTTGAGGCAGGGGAAGGGGGGGGGGGGGGGGGGGGGGGGGTTCCGATATCCAAAACCTCCATCTGCAAACGCGCCTGTATCTTTTCTCTTTTACACAAAGATGGCCAGGAACACATTGAACATGCTAAGATCGACAATGTAAGCAGAATGTTATTATTTGCACTACTTTTAATGGCATCATTGACATGTCAACTTTCCTCTCTGTGGGAAAGTGCATATAAAAGATCCCTTGCTGCATTAGGAAAACTGTAGCGGGTTTCCACTAATAGCTACGAGTCAGAATTACCAAATGTTTGACATCCAATAGCCGATGATTATTGAATCAATCTGCTCTAGTCGCGTCGTTAAACAAAACAAACTTTAACTTTAACTTTGACACGTCAAAGATCTTCTATTCCCCTGCTGGAGGTTCGGTTAAAATGTGTTGGAAATTGTGTCAATTTGGGGAAATAATGCTTCCAATTTCTTATAAGGATTTGATTGTGCATGTTTATGTGACAACCATTTTATCTTTGTAACAAGACTGATATTTAGCATTTTATACATATTAAGATATTTCTTTAGTTCTTTTCCTCCACAATGAATGGAACGAGTAAATGAAAACGTTTAACGATTTCACGATGTTAAGTGTTTTCTTGAATATTAAAAGTAATGTGTCTTTTTTTCATTAAATGTTATCAAAGATCTTTTGGCTCCCCGTATCGGACGTTATATAAAATAAGGATAATAGTATATCTAAACATACATTCCTGGTGTGTATGTGTACGTGTGTATGTTTGTGTATGTATATATGTATGTGTGTAATGCACTGTGTATATAACAGTGTATGTGTATGTGTATGTGTACGTTTGTACGTGTGTGTATTTGTGTTTGTATGTATGTGTTTGCGTGTCTGTATGTGTGAGTCTCTCTGTCTATGCGTGTCTCTCCCCCCCCCCCCCGCTCTCTCTCTCTCTCTCTCTCTCTCTGTGTGTGTGTGTGTGTGTGTGTGTGTGTGTGTGTGTGTGTGTGTCACCAATCAGGGATTGAGATGAAGTTGTCAAAGAGAGCCATTTTCTTTGCTATAAATGAAATCGTGTTTCATTTTTCAAATGTTTTTTTTTTTTAAACTAGGGTCCTCAGAATTCGAACACCCATGCCTCTATGATAATCCGACAAGGCTTACCTTTCATTTAAGTTCGTAAACACCTCAAATGGGGGTAGGGTGCGGAATAACGGACGCTGCCCTACCAACCTTGAAGTGGTAGTCAGAACATGCATCGACCTCCCTCCCCCCCACCACCACCAGTTAAAAGACGAATAAATATCTTCCCGCCCCCCAACCCATTGCTGGCATTTTCCGAAGCAAATACGGCTGTTTCAGCCAGAAAATGTCGGCATCATTAGAAACCTGCAGCATACCTTGCGGGGCAATCTGCCGTAGAATCATAAGCGCAACTGCCAGAAATAAGATGCAGTTGTCCCAGAAAAAACCCACCAACTTGTGTTATCAGCTAAAACAAACACATCGTTCAACATTCCCCTACCAGGGCCGTACCTATTGCGGGACAAGGGGCATGCTTCTTCAAGGAAAGTACCAAACTTATGCCTTTTTAGTTTAAAAGTGACCTTTATATCTAGTTGGAGAACAAAATATATCTTTGTGCCTTGATAACGGGGTTTTCCTTTCTGCACACCTCGTGTTATTATAGGGGCGGTACATCCCTGTCTATCCCCCAAATACAACAGTGTAGACTAAATGCTGCCAATATGTTTAAATGATATGCCACGGTACATGAAAAGGCGGAACTGTGAAACGGCTCACCTGTTCAATTGTATTTTTGAAAGCTATTTAGCGTATTGTTCTTGGCAGAGCGCTGCACGGTGTAAATAAGGTCTTTGGTGGTCCCCAGAGTGTTCTAGGGGTGTACTATTGCCGTAACAAAAACCCTCCGTAGAAGGGAATTATTGTAAACAAAGACAAATATTTTACGGGTAAAATTAATTAATTATTTTACCCACAGCTCTTTACACTGTGGTTTTACATTAATATATATTAATAATATTTCCATATACTTACCATTTGTGACACCCAATAGCCGATATGTATTTTTGTGCTGGGGTGTCGTTAAACAAACATTCATGCATTCATTCAAATTAATTATTTTAATAAAAAATTTTTTAGATGAAAAGTGAAACAAAGGAAAACATTTAAAATTAAATAAATAAAAAATAAATAAATTAATTAATAAAAATGATTAAAATTAAAATGCTCGGGCCGAGTCTTAAGACCGACGCCACACGATACAAGTGTCTCATACGAGAGTTAAAATTAACGTTTGTTTTGTTTAGCAATAAAACGAGAAAAAAAAACTAATCAGTTGAAACCGGCCTCGGTGGCGTCGTGGCAGGCCACCGGTCTACAGGCTGGTAGGTACTGGGTTCGGATCCCAGTCGAGGCATGGGATTTTTAATCCAGATACCGACTCCAAACCCTGAGTGAGTGCTCCGCATGGCTCAATGGGTAGGTGTAAACCACTTGCACCGACCAGTGATCCATAACTGGTTCAACAAATGCCATGGTTTGTGCTATCCTGCCTGTGGGAAGCGCAAATAAAAGATCCCTTGCTGCCTGTCGTAAAAAGAGTAGCTTATGTGGCGACAGCGGGTTTCCTCTAAAAACAGTGTCAGAAGAACCATATGTTTGACGTCCAATAGCCGATGATAAGATAAAAAATCAATGTGCTCTAGCGGCGTCGTTAAATAAAACAAACTTTACTTTTTAATCAGTTGAAGGGATCCACCGAAGTGGTTCGATCCTGTGACACAAGCACCTCAAACGAGCACTCAGCCGACTTTGCACAGCAACTGATGACATCGTAATGTTAAGCTGGGCGCACACTGCCCTTGCGGGCTGCGGTTTTTGACCAGCGCCTTATTCGCCGGCGTCATTTACAAACGCCGCCGGCAAATATAAAATTATTTTGATTTCTGCGGTCATTGCTGCGCCAAGGACCGCCGGCATGAAATCACTGCGACATTGCTACGGCGTTATCTTTAAATAAAAGTATTTAATACATGGATAGACATCCCCCATCCCTTTAGCACGAAATCACATTCCTTAGTCATCTAGATAAAGCACGATATAGTGTTAGGGCGGCACCTCTAGTGAATTTAATGGAACAACATCAGATTTGTTAGTGTTCGTGCATGGGGTTATTTCTATACAGTCTACACTCCCACCTGCAGTGCTGTGTCAAAAACTAATGGGTTTTCCTCCGTGGAAACATGCGCAGTCAGAATGCGTTTGAACACAAGATTCCTTGTGTTCGGTAGAAGGAAAAAAACCTGTTCTAAGTCATTATCGCCGACAATCGACAGCTGTACTTAGAACGGAAATGCATACCTTTATACCTTTGAATAACAGGGGCGTAACCAAGGATTTTGTTTTCTAAAAAGGTGCAGTTTGGAATGTACTTTATATACCCAAGTATTCAGAATAGACTTCATATATTTCATTCTGGACACAATTTGTTTAATTTTGTGGTGTTGTTGGGTTGTTGGTTTTTGGTTTTTTGGTTTATTTAAAAATATCGACATATGAATACAAAATACGAGTACAATATAAGGTAAATAGTTTAATGTATTTAACAAGTCTCAAGAACACTTAAGAAAGAGTCCAAATATGACGCCTCTTTTGAGTTTGTGTCCAAGATCAAATGGACCTCTCCGTTCCATTGCTGTTTGGCACTGGTGCGGTAAAAGAAAATTTAATGTTCCTCGAAACAAATTGGTGAAAGTAGCCAATCAGATATATATTGTCATAGGCGTTCTGTACACACTGGGTCATTTCCAACATAATTACAACGAAATGCAGATGTCTGCTTCTACAGTATCTCAGAACAGACAATTATTCTATTTTTTCTACACACCGGATCATTCTAAACAGAAGTGATATCAAATGCAGATTTCTGCTTCTATTGTTTCTCAGAACAGATGATTATATATTGTGGGTTTTTTTTTACAAACTGGATCATTACAAACAGAACTGCTATCAAATGCAGATTTCTGCTGAAGTCTGTTGTTTCTCAGAACAGACAATTGTATTTTTGTCTACAATGAAGATCATTCCAAAGAGAACTACCATCAAACGCAGATTTCTGCTTCTAACGTCTTTTCTTTCAAAACAGACGATAACACTGAAAAAAAACCTGGATACCGGATCACTACAAACAGAACTGCAATCAAATGCAGAATTATCTCAGAACAGACAGTTACTGTTATACTATTTTCCCCCTACACACCGGATCATTCCCCACAGAATTAACTCAAATGCAGATGTCTGCTTCTAATGTCTCTCTGAACAGACGATTATACTATTTGTTTCCCTACACACCGGATCATTCCCCACAGAATTAACTCAAATGCAGATGTCTGCTTCTAATGTCTCTCTGAACAGACGATTATACTATTTGTTTCCCTACACACCGGATCATTCCCCACAGAATTAACTCAAATGCAGATTTCTGCTGGAGCAGCATTCCATCGTCGTCCTTCGCCACGCCTGACAGATGTTGAGTCAACGCTTCCTGGCGCTGTTTCCCTGTCTTGTTTTACTATCTCTAGCAAAACAGAACGTGCTGCAGCGGATCCACAGTTGTTCTGAACTCAGTCGACCCACACACAGTGATGCGTTAGTTAAGAGTTCCCTGTGTTGGTGGTGTAGTGGCTGGTAGGTTCGCATCCCGGTACCGGCTCTCACCCAGAGAGTTTACCGACTTAATGGGTAGGTGTAAGGCCTAAATACCGACGTCTCTCTTAAAGACATTGATCACTAACTGACTGTCGTGGACAGATAGCCCACATAGCTAAGACGTGTGCCCAGGAAAGCGTGCTTGAACCTTAATTGGATATTAGCACGAAAATAAGTGTAAAAGGAAATAAGTTTTGTTTTGCAGGAGTAGGCCTCCCTTTATTTCATATTTTTGACATCCAATCGCCGATGATTAATTAATCAATGTGCTCTAATGGTGTCAGGGGGTGAGGTGTCAATCACTGAGTTCACTGATGGGGGAGGTGTTAATCAATGAGTTCATTGATTCGTGGAGGTATCAATCAAGTAAACCATCGCACCCTAGACGGGCGCTCTAGCCACTAAGCTACACTCATACTTGGCATATTTTGGCGATTATTTGTTGCAAACGATTTTTTTTTCTTCAAAACTATGGGACTGGCGAAGAAGCGAATAAAAGTTAACATCAGTAGCATACTGTGACTATGGGCTCAGGTGCGTGTGGAGGATTATTAGCAGGAGAGGGAGGGGTAGACAGTGGCAAACGAACTTTTTAGGGGTCAATTCGAATCATGCTACCCCGGAAAATATATTGAAAAAACAACAACCCGTAAACATTTGCTTGAACAGGATTAGGTTTCGAGCTTGCACACGCGCCTGGGGCGATTCCAAATTTGATCAAACCAATGAGGACGAGGCTCATTAAAAAAAATACCACCAACAGAATAAACGTTTATTCAAACCATGTATACACAGAGGAAAAGCTAAAGCTAAACGAAAAGGCATGAAATAATAATTACGATGCCTCCCGATCACAGACTCACTGAACCCAACGCGTTCAGCTGTTCTCTGTTGTATGTAATTAATTGGGCAAGACACGGGTAATGTTGGTAGTTTACCAGATGTCTAATAAACACAGTGATGCAAGTACTGGCGAAATAATTAAAGCTGCAGTCACTCAACCTATAATTATAGATTTTTTTTTAAAATTGGTTTTTTGGTTTAACGACACCACTAGAGGACATTCATTAATTAATCATCGGCTATTGGATGTCAAACATTTGATAATTCCGACACGTAGGCCTGCCTTTACAGGATTAGGCTGTCTCTACTACCTTCAGAAAAATCTGTTAAACTACAATCTGCCAACCGATATCTCTTGTAAATTGTTTAGCACTCTGGTTGAACCTGTTGCCCTATAAGGTAGTGAAGTATGGGGTGCAAATTATATATCTTTAAAAAACATAGACACATTTCTGCCTGAAAAACTGCTTTTAAAATTCTGTAAACATACACTACAAACTACCAAGAATACCCACAATTGGAGTTCAAGAGCTGAACTTGTCTTACATCCTATTTTAATATATGTTGTAAAACAAATGGTGAACTTCCACTCCCATATGCAAAAAAACTAAAAATATTCTACTGCAGTATGCTTTTAAAGAAAGCATGGCTTTAGAAAGAAAGAATATTGGTTGGCTTCACAAATTACATTCATTTATCGACCACTTAGGTCTAAACAGAAGTATTATTAACAGCCCAAACTATCTAATAAAGTTATTAAAGAATTTTTATCAAAAACATTTCCAAAAAAGTCTAAATATTACAAAAAAGACAAATAGCACTGGCAATAAAATGAGAACATATGAAACTCTCAAACAAGAAATATACTTAGAACCATATTTAATTCACTGCTTAAACCCAGATCATAGAAAACATTTCTCTAAACTCCGTCTTAGTGACCATAACTTGAAAATTGAAACTGGCAGGCATACAAAACCATATACTCCTCTTGACCAGCGTCTCTGTGATGAATGCAATATCATTGAAGATGAATTTCATCACATTGTACTATGTAAGAAATATAAGTATCAGCGGTCAAAGTTATTTCATTTTATCTCCAACAACAACCCTTCATTTTTAAATATGACACCCAAAGAGCAGTTTATTTATATTATGAAAAATCAGGACCCAGCCAACATAGGTGTTATTTGCAAGTTGGTTTTCCAATATAATGAATAGACTGTAGTAGTGACATACATGTATGTGTATATATGTATGTAAAAATATAATCATTAATTGTTTGTTGATATTGCAACTTTCTAATGTTATTCCGTGCACTCTGTTCCCATGTGGAATGTTTAAATGCAATAAATTTTATCTTATCTTATCTTATCTTATCAGAGGAAACCCGCTACATTTTCCATTAGTAGCAAGGGATTATTTATATGCAATTTCCCCACAGACAGGAAAGCACATACCACGGCCTTTGACAGGTGTGGTGCACTGGTTGGAACAAGAAAAAATCCTATCAGTTGAATGGATCCACCGAGGTGGTTCGATACTGCGAAGCAAGCACCTCAGGCGAATACTCAACCTAATGTAACGAAGGAAGGATGGACAGAAGGAAGGGGTGGGGGTGGGTTGGGGGATCAAACAGAGACCAAAAAAAAATACGTCGGTAGCATTTTGGCCATTAGTGAATAGAAAAAAAAATATGCCATTTTAGCACAAAACAGTTTTAAATAATTATCATTTGTAATGGACAGAAGGAGGGGGACCAAATAAAAATACGTCGGTAGCGTTTTTGGCCATTAGTGAATAGAAAGAAAGAAATGATTTATATGCACCATCCCACAAACAGGATGGTACATGCCACGGCCTTTGTTACACCAGTTGTGGAGCACTGGCTTGAATAGTGAATAGATGCTTTCATTTCATTTCAACTTATTTTCGTGCTTATATCCAATTAAGGTTCAAGCACGCTGCCCTGGGCACACACCTCAACTATCTGGGCTGTCTGTCTGTCCAGGATAGTGGGTTAGTTGTTAATTGCTAGTGGTTAGTGAAAGAGAAGAGGGTGTAGTGGCCTTACACCTACCCATTGAGTCGTTAAAACTCGCTCTGGGTTGGAGCCGGTACCGGGCTGCGAACCCTGTACCAACCAGACTTATGTCCAATGGCTTAACCACGACGCCATCGAGGCCGGTAATTAGGTTCAGGTGTAGTACACCCACAACGTCACGTGTGTCTATTAACCAGTTCGTTGCAGTGATCAGTTACGACGACCTCTAGCACCTGGTGCTTGATTTGTGTACATCTACTTAACGTGAGTCGAAGAGACAGAAAAATCCCAAGAAGTCAAAGACATACATTAGTATTTATTTTTGTTACTCGAGTGTAGGAACGGATGGAACTTTCAATAAAACAAACCAATGTTTACACGGCGCGAGTGGTTCTTGCTTGGAACGATCGTTAACCGACTAAGATAGAGGAAATCAGTCTTTGTAAAAGTTCGGTCTGGTGATTTTCGAGTAAACAAGATTAAGTCATTTTTGGCCGTCTGTGTAAGAAAACTACTCGTTTGGTTTGCAGTTCTTCGGGAATGAGCATACAGACCACAGGAAAGTAGCGGCAGTGAAAACACAACACGCTCATCAACGCCTTTGAAGTTAGATGTAGGTTAAACGGATGGATGTCAGCTGCCACGTTTCCGGAGGTGGGAAAACTGATGCAAGAGGATAGACACCCCATCCTTCCAAATTGGATATGGTGGGTTCACTACATTTGACAAATGCTCGAAACCTTCGTCGTATATGAGCATGTAAAAATGTTCAAGACATTTGACAACTACACTTATATTATCTTTCCGCCATGATGTGTAGAGGTACTACCACCATATTACAATATGACAGAAATGCACTGCTCACATGTATAAATTATATACAAATACATTTTTACATTATCACATATTTAGAAGCAGAGAGAGAGAGAGAGAGAGAGAGAGAGAGAGAGAGAGAGAGAGAGAGAGAGAGAGAGAGAGAGAGAGAGAGAGAGATTGATTATAATCTAACATACACAGGTACAGCGTACAAACCTGTTCATAATTACTAATTATTTAGCCATTGGCTGTGTATCTTGTTTTTATGTTTCTTGTTTGTATCAAGACCCCCCAAAATGGTGTTTCTAGGAACCTGACCCTACCTAGAAAAACCCCGTAGGGGTGAATGAAGTAAACAGAAAAAAAAATTTTCCGACACACACTCCCTGATGTAAACAGTATAATGTGGAATGTGTACATGCAATAAGTTTATCTGATCCGTCCCTGATGAATTCCGCGATAAATGAAAACTAAGGCCTTATTTTCTTTGATGTGCTTTTCCCTCCCGCCCGCTATATAACGCCATCTACTGGTGGAAGAAAAACACAGGATCACATTAACACTAACGGCAAACAGTGACTGCAAACAAAACCCTCGTTAGTAGTGCTTGGAAGTTAACCATGTTACTAACAGATACTGACATTCAATACAACATTACATGTTTTTACATATTTTATACAAACATTAGCACGTTAGTAATGCATTAAATTTGGTGTTGTTCGCTTGAAAAAGTGCATTACCATACTTGATTGAAAGTGTTATATTTTGCTGAATACATTTGTGATAAATAACTACTGATGATGAATAATCGACCTCACATATGTTTTAAATAAATAACTACAGAATATCAATCTGCCATTGGGCGTAAAGAGTGCTTCCGGAAATCACTGGCTATAACCGGTACATATATATACATGGTAAAAACGAAATCTAGGTCACATTTTCTGTCTGAATCCTTGATAGTGACCATATGTTTGACATTCAGTAGTCGATGATTACTAAATCAATGTGCTCTAGTGGTGTCATTACACACACACACACACACACACACACACACACACACACACACACACACACATACCTAGGTACGTTGGCTCCAAGTTTCAGTTCACCACAAAGAAATATGGATGGACCATGTGCAAAACAATCATATACGTTAACACTGACTAGTCTACAGATTTTTCAATAATTCTGTTTTCGTTAGTAGATTTATTTGGATGTAACGTTTTAAGCTCATGTAGTTGAAGGTATGATCGTTAAATTTTACAAAAGGTTATTTTCTTTTGGCTGTAAGATGATGTATGACAACTGAAAAATCCACTTCAATAA
This sequence comes from Gigantopelta aegis, assembly GCF_016097555.1. Lineage (NCBI taxonomy): Eukaryota > Metazoa > Mollusca > Gastropoda > Neomphalida > Peltospiridae > Gigantopelta > Gigantopelta aegis. Next base: position 12,529,262 of record NC_054706.1, read on the forward strand.
AATGTTCAGTTGTAGAATAAAACAATTCTCAAATTAGTTTCTGATTCTAAAAACCTGAATATATTCTGAATATTTCTAATCGCTTCAGAAAAATGCTGAAAATTTATCTCGTGGTATAAAAAAACTATATGCTTACATAATAAACGCTGATGCTTTTGCTGAACTACACCCCTATTGAGGTATGCGGGACAGGTGTATGGCTAAGACGGTAATAACGTAAACGAAACACGAGATCTGGCGTGAACTGCCAGGGTTTATGCGCATCAGGCGCGATTCTGTAGTGCATCTCCAACCACTGATAATTAAGCACTACCATAAAAGATAACCTGACACAACCTAACAGTAATATGGGTAAAATAAAAACCGTCTCTAGGGTAATTTTACGACAATAAGTCAAACGATAACTTTAAAAATGTGAGAGTATTTAACCAGCCCGTCTGTTATAATGGAAATAACATATAAGCAGCCTTTGAAATGAGTTTATTGTGATGAGAACATTAAAATATACACCCAGGTTTGAGAGATCCTATGATTAGATCCAATTTAAATAACACAAATTAGTCCTTGAAAATGTTTTATGGCAAAACGATAACTTTCATAAATATAAAGTTTGTTTTGTTTAACGACACCACTGGAACACATTGATTGATTAATCATCGCCTATTGGATGTTAAACATTTGGTAATGTTGACATAGTCTTAGAGAGGAAACCCACTACAATTTTCCATTAGTAGCAAGGGATCTTTTATATGCACCACCCCATAGACAGGATAGTACATACCACGGCCTTTGATTTACTAGTCGTTGTGCACTGGCTGGAACGATAAATAGCCCAATAGGCCCATTGATAGGGATCAACCCAGACCGACCGCGCATCAAGCAAGCGTTTTACCACTGGGCTACGTCCCGCCCCTTCATAAATATATACAAAGGTGATGCAACCTTCCAGGAAACTTCACTTGACTTAAGTCAGTATCTGTCTGTGATATTTGTATTTTTGCACAGTTCTTTACAGTTTTTATTTCAATCTTGAATTCTTATATTGATGTTGATCATCACTTTATTTGTTTGCATTACCATAGTTTGACATCCAATAGCCGATGTATTTTTCGTGCTGGGGGTGTCGTTAAACATTCATTCATTCATTCATTCATTCATTCATTCATTCATTCATTTAATCTTTTGACATGCTCCTATACCACAGAGGTTTCAAGCATGTCTATCCCGGGGCCCGTCTCTGGAGGACAGAGGCCGGCTCCGGGACACTGTTTCGATAAATTTCCAAGAAAGAGAGTCAAATGCCTTTTCGAAATCTATTAATAATAACATACCAGGTGTATTTTGTTCTTCTGTGTACTGCAATATATCGTATATTAATCTTATATTTTCCCCAATATATCTACCTTTTATGAAACCAGTTTGACCACTTGCAATAAGTTTGTCTAATACATTTTTTATTCGATTTGCTATGCATCCTGATGCAATCTTGTATGTACAATTCAACAGAGTAATTGGCCTCCAATTCTTGAGAAATTGTTTTGGTTTATTTGGCTTTGGGATACAAGTGATCACGCCTAGTTTTTGAGTATTTGACATTTCGCTTATACTGTAACTGTAATTAATTGACCGTATAATAAAATAATCAATATCGTTCCAGAACATTTTAAAAAACTCTGCTGTAAACCCATCTGAACCAGGGCTTTTGGCATTTTTCAGATTTTTGAGAAAAGCTAATGCTTCAGAATAACTAATTTCACCTTCTAGTTCTTCTGCTTCATCATTACTGAGTTTGTTAAAATTGATATGTGTTATAGTTTCTATAAAGTCATCGTCAATTTGCTTATTTCTTTCGGAGTAGAGAGTTTGGTAAACTCGTTTTGTTTCTTCTAAGATATCTTTTTGAATGGTTATTATTTGTCCATTACCTAACTCTATTCTAGAAATTAGCTTACTAGTATAGTTCCGTGATTCCATGTTACAAAAGTATTTAGTAGGTTTACTTCTTCGATCCATTTCGCTCTTGATCTGACAAATTTGCCTTTTAATGTGTTTTTTCTTAATTCTATTAATTCGTTTCGTTTTTGTTCTAATATTTCTGAGTTAATCTGGTTTTCATCTTCTTCTAATTGTTTAATTTCTTCAGTTAATTTAGTCTCTAGTATATTTTCTGTTTTCTTTTTAAAAACTGAATATGATATTGTTTTCCCTCGTATTTCCATTAACAGAATTTCTAGGAAGAGCTGATCATTAATGGTCAATTGAATATTTTTGTTAGGAATATTGCTAATGTTCTCTAAATTATAAATAGGTACGGCATACTGACTTTTGATATCTCTAACTGTCTCTTTAATGACATTAATATAGTTTTTATCTCTTAGTAACGAGTTATTAAATTTCCACAACCCTCTACCTCTTTGGAAATGACAGAACTTTAATTGCAGTACTACACCAGAATGATCAGATCGATAACTACTTTCAAACATTACCATGTTTACGTTAGCCATTAGATTTTCAGATGAAAGATAAAAATCCAACCTCGCTTGTTTAAGTGGATTTTTTTTAGTCCAAGTATACTTCCTCAAGTTAGGGTGTAGTTCTCTGAATGGGTCTTTAAAACCAAATTTCTCAAAATGTTCTAATATACATTCTCTGGCTCTTGGGTTATTTATATGTATATAGTTTCTAGTGTCCAAATCATGATTTAATGCTATATTAAAGTCTCCACAAATGTAATCCTCTCTCCTTCTATAGTTATATCTATTATTATGAAATTACCTGCATGATCATATTTCATTTTATGTATTTCATATTCAAAAGTATTATTAAACAAAATAGCCACGCCCCTAGAATTCCCTAAATATGAACTAAATAAACATTTATATCCCCACTGAGTTTGAATATATGGCTTTAGTTCAGAAATGAAATGTGTATCTTGTAGACAATAAATATGAAATTGTTTTTGCTTGAAATATTTAAACACATCTCTTCTTTTCTCTGGATTTCCCAAACCTTGACAATTAACTGTAATAATTTGCAATAACGCCATTACTAAGTTCATAAAGCTGATATGTATATGTTCTATGACAACGTACATGACTGATAAACAAGACATTATTTAACTCAATAACCTTATTAACAATGTAGGTTTCAAAGTAATAACAGCAGCATGCCAGAACTAGAGGTACAAATTTGTATATGATAGAGAAGAGATAAAGTGTAACAATAAGTATAAGGACAAAGTCAGCGTTAAGAAATGTAAAAAATAACCCATAGGTCAAAGGTCACGAGTCCCTTGCCCCAGACCTTTTACAATAAAAAAAAAAAATAAAAAAAAAATATAAAATATATATATATATATATATATATATATATATATATATATATATATATATATATATATATATATCTACAGGAAGTTATTTAGTGTTTTGGAGAAAGGGAGGGTCCACCAGGCCTATTATGAACCACGGTGTGACCCACCAGGAGCGGGTAAGGGGAGTAGGGCAACCCCCGGATATACCGTCACTTCCCACGGCCAAAACCGCCTACGCTTAAGCGCCTAACCTACTTTTCCCGGTGGGATGCCCCGCCCCACCCCATCCCACCCCATTTTACGAAACGATTATATACAAAGAACTGCACCTAGTGAGGGAGTGCCCTATTCTCTCCCGCCCCCAACACCGAAACAAAATCAAACACCAAAACGTGCCTTTTTGTATCCTGTTACCTTTTTGCTGCCTCTCTGTAGTTATTTTAGGTTAGAAGACATGGCAGTGTTGTTAGTATAATAATTTAGAGTGGAAGCTAAAATAAAATAAACATCAATTTCCTTTCTCTTGACCCCGCAGCAAGTATATTATAAACATTAGCCTATACCATGTTCTATTTTTATACGTTTTGTCAGCATGTAGAAACGATGCTTTAAAAATGCTCTTTTATGTTACTTTCTATCCTATCCAATCTAATTAAAATTAGCTCCACTATTACATGTGGATCTAACACCAGCCAGTTGGAGCTCATGTCCACCAATCAAAACCTTACTTGCAGAATCCTGCCAGTGATTTAAAAGTAAAAACACTGCGTACTCCCCAATGTCCAGGTAACATTTCGTCTGTAAATAATAATTTAAATATTGACCAATCACACTTCGCCTTTTATAACGTTATTTGGGAGCATACAAATTCTAAAAATATCAGGCGAGTCTATTTTAGTAGCCGCAGTACAGCGAACCATACCAATACGTACGGGGTGGGTTATCAGTCTTCAATTTTACATTAAAAATTATTTATTTATTTATAAAAAAACCCAAACTAAATCAGTCTTCAGTTTTACATTACAAATTATTTATTTTATAAAATAAAAATGTTTTAAGGCATTCGTAATTCACACGAAACATGTCGTATACCCTCAGGATAATTCGGAATGTTTTCAAATTATTTTTAAATCACTGGCAGGATTCTGCAAGTAAGGTTTTGATTGATGGACATGAGCTCCAACTGGCTGGTGTTAGATCCACATGTAATAGTGGAGCTAATTTTAATTAGATTGCTTTCTATCAGTTAGTAAATAAGTAGTTTGCCGTACAGTGTGCTTTGGGTTCGAAACATGTCAATGGAGTTTTAATTTGTTTTGGGTTTTATTTTACTGTTATTATTATTGTAAAAACTTTAATGCGTAGAAAGTTTTATGGTAATGTTACGGTTCGAGATCCTTAAATCACTACCGTAAAAGCGTTCTAAAACGAAATATCAATGCTATTATTTGTTAAGGGGCGGAATTTAGCTCAGTCGGTTGAGTGCTCGCTTGAGGTGCTTGCGTCGCAGGATCGAACCACCTCGGTGGATCCATTCAGCTGATTGGGTTTTTCTCGTTCCAACCAGTGCACCACAACTGGATAAAGGCCGTGGTATGTGTTTTCCTATCTGTGGGAAAGTACATATAAAAGATCCCTTGCTGCATTGGAAAAAAATGTAGCGGGTTTCCTCTGTTGACTACGAGTCAGAATTACCAAATATTTCACATCCAATAGCCGACGATTGATTAATGGATGTGCTCCAGTTGTATCGTTAAACAAAACAAACTTTAAACGTTTTATTTGTTAAAATCGTTGGTCGATTAGAACTGTGAAGTGACATGTATATAGTTCAGTACACTTGGATGCATCACTGACCAAAATAATGGCTGATCGATGCTTTTCCATAATTTAACTTGTGCATACTTTTTCATCTCTTTGGTTGAAACTGTTATACATTTGTTCATCGCTTGAGATGAAGTGACAGATTTGACAGCTGTGGTGCTACCGGTTGGGCAAGATATGTTCATCTTTCTCGAACACCTGATGCCATCACTGTTATAACAGTGATTCATGAGTGTATGTCATCACATCTATACTTATCTGGGAGTGGTAATCCTCTTTGAACGGTGCAATAAAAGATCTCCTCGGGAGAGGCTATTCTCCTATAAACGAGACACTAAATAGAGATTCGCGGAGTCTACAACTATTCTGTTCAATGTCCATTCGACTGCATTATGCAGAGATACGGTTTTGTCGTTCAGATTTATATAACAATGATTCACTTGGGACAGGGAGTCCGTACTCTCTGTTAACGACACTACGCGAAAACAACTTTGTTTGCAACATTGGAGAGAGTTGAAAACATTGGCGCTATATATACAATAATTGGCCACAAATCTCGTGTTTATACAATGACGCCAGAGGTTAAATAAAATATTTACTCCGATAATTCGATTTTATAGCAAACATATGCGTCCGGAAGGTCTAAAAGCCGGGTTGTTTAGCGTGGAATTCGTCTCAAATCAACTTGTACAAAGACGACGTGGCCACACGCTGAAGACTAACACAACAAGCAAGCAAAGAGCTGAGGAATCAGCACCTTTGAATAGAAACGTTGGGAAATGTCAAGGAACTCGATAGGAAACGTGTATCTGACGAAGACAGTTGTGGAATGCTGGCTGATGGAGATAAGGTAAACTGCACGGTAAAGGTAAACGTACACACCCGCCATATTTACTACAGTCTATGACACGACAAACGGCACATACCAAGGTCATTGGTCGAATTTGAGGTTTTTTTCTTCTTGTTTTTACAGTTCACTTGAAACAGGTGTGTGTAACTTATATATATCTCAGAACCAAAATTTACTGTTTGATTAAATCTACGGCAATATCATTCTGGCACAGAAGTTCTTCCGTCAAGGTTATGATGTCCAGGGACTCCAGTGGGCATTCAAAACGTTTATGGCAGACAGTTGGAGACTATATCTACTAAATACGATGAATCACTGACAAAAATGATGGCTGATCGATGCTTTTCCATGACAAATAATAAATGCAATAAATGATTTATTGAACGTAATGTCCTGTGATGTTTTATTGAATACACACCGCAAACTTAATACAGTATTGTATAATATAAACGTACATGTTTTAAAGCATTAACTGGCATGTATAAAGACTAAATTTTCTTAAATTCCTGGGGGAACTACCCCAGTTCCACACGCTAGATACGACACTGATTTATTCGTTTCCGATTATGGTCCGTGTGCGTTAAAAGAGAACCGATGAACTAACATGAATGTTAAAACTCCAGTGGAAATATAATATTAATGTTTAAACATATACCAACTCAAATAGCATGTTTTACAAAACATTACATGTCAATAAAATAGTTTCTTAACAAATTATTTCAAATTTTATAGACTAAATATCAGTTTTAGCACAGGGGTGAAAGTTTGTTTTATTTAACGACGCCACTAGAGCACATTGATTTTTTTATCTTATCATCGGCTATTGGACGTCAAACATATGGTCATTCTGACACTGTTTTTAGAGGAAACCCGCTGTCGCCACATAGGCTACTCTTTTTACGACAGGCAGCAAGGGATCTTTTATTTGCGCTTCCCACAGGCAGGATAGCACAAACCATGGCCTTTGTTGAACCAGTTATGGATCACTGGTCGGTGCAAGTGCTTTACGCCTACCCAATGAGCCTTGCCGAACACTCACTCAGGGTTTGGAGTCGGTATCTGGATTAAAAATCCCATGCCTCGACTGGGATCCGAACCCAGTACCTACCAGCCTGTAGACCGATGGCCTGCCACGACGCCACCGAGGCCGGTGCACTGGGGTGAAGACAAAATGCTGGAACAGCCAAGGTAAGCAGAATTGTTATTAGTTTTCGATAATGCAGTACAAGAAGACTAAAGGTAGAATTGTTCATTCCTTCATCCCTGCATCAGAAAAGGAGATTTAACTTATGAATTTGATAGCAATTTTTAAAAGAATCTTTTATTTATTTACACTGAAATGTTTTTAACGCCATTTTATTACTGGAGTTGGTATGGGTTTAAAACTTAATAATAAGTTTTATGTAGGTTTAACGTTATTCGCTATGGTATGCCAATTCATCGGTTCCTTTTTGACGCAAACGGACAACAGCATGCATTTATTTATCCCTTCGGTTTTGTTTGGTAGTCCTACTTTCATTAAAGGGACATTTGCTGCATTGTAAAATGTTTCCGACTAATAAAATATTTTTACGGTTAAACTTACATATTAAATATATTTTCTGGTTTACAATGTGTTTCTGGTCGTCTTAATATTTGTAAGTAGCCCAAACTGGACTTTGTCTTGAAATAATTTCGTACGTACGAAAAAATTATATTTTAGGAAATATAATGAAATTTAACCTAGTACAAAAATTAGAACGATCAGAAACACGTTTAATACAAGGCCAATAATATTTTATGTACAAAAATATATTTGATATGTAATTACAATCGTTAAAAAGTCTCAGTTAGTCGATAACATCTTTAAAATTGCAACAAACTCGGGAATGTCCCTTTAATGTCTTAATAAAAAAAACACCATTTAAAACAAGCCTACCACCCCATCCACTTCCTGACAACGTTCAATACTGATATCAAACATCCTCGATTAGCCGATACGTTGAGCAATATGATAGTATGATTGAATGGCCCGGCAGACGCAGTGTCAAGGTTACAGGAACATCTTCCCATCTGCTCGTGACATTGGGCGGTGTTCTGAGGCACGATCGTCTGCTTCGTCTCACGCGCATGGCTGGCAGGTAACACGACCGCCGATAATCGCTGTTATCTCGCCGAACGCGAGCCGACTCGCACCTGGCAGTAATTGTCTTAGCAGAGCGAAATACTTTCAACCTGGCACACGCGATACGCGTACGGGAGGAAATCAACGGTCTTGTCCGTCTGATGGTAGCCCGATGTGAGGTGTCTCGGTGTGTGTGTGTGTGTGTGTGTGTGTGTGTGTGTGTGTGTGTGTGTGTGTGTGTGTGTGTGTGTGTGTGTGTGTGTGTGTGATGTGTGTGTGTGTGAATGAGTGTGATGTGTGTGTGTGTGTGAGAGAGAGAGAGAGAGAGAGAGAGAGAGAGAGAGAGAGAGAGAGAGAGAGAGAGAGAGAGAGAGAGAGAGAGAGAGAGAGAGACAGACAGACAGACAGACAGACAGAGAGAGGTGTGTGTGTTTGAGGGATGGTGGTGAGGGAGGCGTGAGGGGGAGGTTGTTTACGAACAACGAGGACAGAACAGCTGGGGGTTTTGTGGTCAGGTTCCCCCAGAAATGTTTTCAAAATTGTGTTTCTTCAGAATCTTCTGGGTAAAGAATTAGCCCCATTACGGACTAGACGTTTCAGGTTATCAAATCGCTGCAGTCATCCATAGTAGAGACTGCTTACTTATTGCCGACCTTGTACCACACGCCCCAGTGTAGACCCAATGAGGAATGTAGATGTAACGCGAAAAGGTGTATCCATATTATGCAACATACTTTGTTGGCTATTATATTTGTAGGATGGTTATAAAAGTAAGCACCTGGCTTCAACTTTGACGGAATGTCCCAGTTGAAATCCAAGAAAAGGGTTGGAGTACTCTGTGTAACAGATTATCTATTTTCGACAACCAAACATTCGCCAAGTATTTCGTCTAAACTATACACATTTCCTAAATTTGATTCCACAGACCTTTTAGTTCGGTCCTTTTCGAGTTCACTCATAGTATGAAATTTACATGTTTGTAAGTAGCCCAAATGCTACCAGAATAAATCAGACTTCTCTGTCTAAAACCTGCTCTGTGTTCCGTATAGTGGTGTCGGGTTTCTTTTTCAGGCACGTGTGCAGGAATTTTTAGCAGGAAGGGGTCTAGACTGTGGCGAGCTACGTTTATAGAGAAAGAAAGAAATGTTTTATTTAACGACGCACTCAGCACATATTATTTACGGTTATATGGCATCAGACATATGGTTAAGGACCACACAGATATTGGGAGAGGAAACCCGCTGTCGCCACTTCATGGGCTACTCTTTTTGATTAGCAGCTAGGGATCTTTTATATGCACCATCCCACAGACAGGGTAGTACATACCACGACCTTTGATATACCAGTCGTGGTGCACTGGCTGGAACGAGAAATAGCCCAATGAGCCCACCGATGGGGATCGATCCCAGACCGACCGCGTATCGAGCGAGTGCTTTACCACTGGGCTACGTTCCGCCAATGAACAATCACAGTTGACATTTTCCCACATAATCGTTTATGGATTTGTATAGTCAATTATCACGTCGATAGATCGAAACCGAGCAATTATCGATTATAATTGATCATTGGAACATCACTAGCTATAAAGAAACGTCCACACTGCTTTTTTAAATCTAATAATCCATGCGATTCTGTTTTTAACCCAGTAACTAAGGAATTCACTTTCACAGAAAGCGCACTAGGACAAAAACGTTCAGCAATTTGGTCTGTGTTTAAATAAAAGAAAACTCGTGCCTTTCAAAGTGAAAGCAGACACTGAATTGAATTGAATTGATGCATCATGTGTCATTATATAATTTCATGTGGTGGGTTTTCGAATACGATTTTTATATCAACTCATGATGTGTGAAAACCATATTCGCAATTCATGAAAATATGGTTTTCACACATTACGAGTTGACATAAAAATCGTATTTTAAAAAACACCATGAAATGGTCTATTTATTATATACATGTACATCTTTATTAATTTTTGTTACAATATCTTTCGCGTATTGTCAATATCTTTCGCTTATCCTATCGAAAACATGTAATATCATGATATATTTCTTCCAATGGAACTTTTAAAGAAAATTTACTTGATCATAGACATTTTAAAAGAATTTTAATAAAAATTATCTTTATTTAATTATTAAATACTCTATGCAAACATACCTGACGAAGCGATCCTCCAAAAATACCCACAAAAACAAAACGAATGGAACGCCAAGTTTATTTTTAACTTACACTCAATGACAGGACATTGTGTCATCATTATTTAATTTCATATTCAATTAGTTTTAGATATTTTACCGTAATTGCACTTCATATCCTTTTTTTTAAAGGTACAATTGTTTAAATTACATTTTTATATAAAAAAATCAAATACAATCAGATGCATTGGTAATCATCAAACATAAACACAAAGAAGCGACACTGGTCTCAATAATTAAAACGTAATAATTTACGAGGGAGATAGTTTAATCATGAACTTGTTAAAAAAAGGTAAATACGATTTCTATATATTCACTGTAGCTAAAATACAGTGAAAATACGACTTTTCGCCGAATATTACTTTTATGATTTCTGTAGATCTATATATTTCACTGCTATCTATATAATAAATTGAGGATATTTCATGGTTTTTTGTCAAATATGATATATATCTCATCGAGTGAAGTTTGCAATCATATCACACGAGTCACGCTTGCGCAGCAAAATAGTTCCCGCTTTCTTACAGTGAAGATAACACTTTCTACAGTGACGATAACACATTTTAGAGTGAAATAGTGCAATTTCCACTCTAAAATGTGTTATCGTCACTTTTATTTCACTGCTATTTTAAAATAGTTAACTAAATGTTATATAATAAAATTGAATATAGCTATTGAATATTGCTTACCTTTAAAGTGCAATGCAGAAGTACCATATCGCTAAATGTTTTTGTCGTAGAATATTAAATTGACAGATCCTAGATTTTAAACAACAGCGTAGTTTTCACTATTAGAGCCGTTTTTGATAACTGAACTCTGACATTACTTACATTGTATTGTTTCCATTATCCAGTTCCATACATCCGAAGTGTTTCTAGTCATCCTGCTTTCTAATACCACGAAAGGCGTTTTTTTCATATTTCAGAAAACGCCCGTACCTCTGAGAAGTAACGTTTATAGACACGAAATCTAGTCTACTCTTAAAGGATATTTCCACTTTTCAACGTCGCAGACTCTTGTTTCACACTACTTTAACTTTATCCAAATGTGTTACAGGTTTGTAGATGAATCAAACTTTTAGTGTCCATTTCCACGGATTGAAACTAGGGTCAGCGACTTCAAGAGAATATAAATTACCTTCGACTGGGGCTCCGTCATACGACATCTGGATCTCGTGGCGTCCCCGGGCCTTAGGTTGGTACTCCACACAAATAGACCCATCGTTGTTGTCCCTTACTTGGGGACCCAAATGGGCTCCTGACGGCATTTTGTTCTGAAATATCATTTTAATCACATTTTCAGACCAGTGTAATGAATGAATGAATGAATGAATGAATGTTTAACGACACCCCAGCACGAACAATACATCGGCTATTGGGTGTCAAACTATGGTAATGCAAATAAATAAAGTGATGATCAACATCAATATAAAAATTCAAGACTTAAACAAAAACAGTGTAAAGAACTGTGCAAAAACACAAATATCACAGAATTTTACGGATACTGAATTTTACTCAAAACTTCAATTTTGTGCTGTATTGGCCATTCTCAAAGAGAATGTTACACCCCTGCACCACGGTGAGGTTACAGCACACGCAGGGGCAGACCAGTGTAAAAAAAAAGGCTCTATCAAATTTGTAGAATATACCTTCAACTTTATTGCTATAAAATGCAACTAAATAATTTTTATTTACTTCAAATTTACGTTTATTGAAAAAAACTTAACAGTACATACATGTATACAATGTCTACCTTTAAATCTTGCGGTTAATAGATTGGCATACTTAAGGTTTTATATGGGGGGCACCAACCTTTGGGGGAACCCACACTGTCTATCAATCGTGATAATGGGCGACAGGCATATATAAATGTGGTGCGGAAAACAGAGGTGTGGCCCAATGCCCCCACCCCCTGTCTACACCAGTGGGTCAGTATAACATTTGCTGAATGTGTTGATCATGATCGTAGCAAGGTTTTGTTTTAAAAAAGAGAGGCTTGCAATGGTTTAGTCTGCGTGTATACTGGTCACATGGCCACACCCGAACCAGAAGTTCCAAACTCAATCCTAATGGATTACGATTTAGATTTTAAATTCTTTTGTAAAGAAAATTAAATCTGATTTTCAAGTAGGTTATGACAAGCATGACAACAGTGATATAGGGTTATGAATGGCAGACTAAGATATGCACGGGCGGGTCAAGGCTGTAATGACATATATTTTCCATGACGATTCCAGCAACCTAATGACCTATCAAGCGTATTACAATGCCAGCTGCATTTTATGCTCGAATCTCAGTTACACTTGTATAATCCTTTGATGGATGGCATGGTAAATTAAAAGTTTAGTTTGTTAATGACACCACTAGAGCACGTTGATTTACTAATCATGGGCTATTTGATGTCAAACGTTTGGTAATTCTGACATATAGTCTTAGAGAGGAAACCCGCTAAATTTTTTCAGTAGTAACAAGGGATTTTTTATATGCACAATGCCACAAATAGGATAGCACATACCACACCTTTGATATACCAGTCGTGGTGCACTGGCTGGAGCGAGAAATAGCCCAATGGGCCCACCGACGGAAATCGACCATAGACCGACCGCGCATCAGGCGAACGCTTTACCACTGGGTTACGTTCCACGCCGGAATGGTAAATATTCATATTATGATATTTTAACACCATGGGCTATAAAACACGATATATACAGAAATGCTTCGTGTCTGTTTGCAAAATGTATTTCTACTCTGTATAAAGGACCCGTCGCTGTTATCTCTAGGGGTAGCCTGATGTGACAGGTAGCACCACTGCTCCTGTCCAGATCACTGAATTACTAGTTAGGTTAGTGAGAAAGATTGGAGTTGATGATGTTCCATTACACGTCCACAATGAGCTGTCAAACCTCGTTCTGGAACTCCATACTTAATTTGAGCCGACGTCTTAAATAATTACACCACCAGCAAGACCGCTCAATCTAACCATATGTATCGGGAGCGGGGATGGGAAAGGGACACTGACCCCCAATTGAAGATTATGGCTTTCCCTACCCCATTCAAATGCGAATTAATATATAGTCTCCCCCTACCCGTTGCTGTCTTCTTCCGACTCCTATGTTCTTGATTTCTGCCCGGAATTGACTGTCTTGGCAATCGAATGGTGTGCCAAGGACATGACACGTGAGCCTACATTGGCCGTTAGCACAGAAGCTAGGTATAGCATCATCCAGTATGGTCTTGATACAGCTAGACTAGTTCGTGAGCACATTGTTACTGTCAACCTGGCACAGAGACAAATGCTGCTTCGGATTGTTCAGTGTTCAGGACCGCGATACATCAGACGAGCAGTGCCCGCGAGAAATATACCACAAGGTGCCATTATTGCTGAAGCAAAAGCCCATATTACGGTGCTCCAACCACTCCTCCAACCTTGCTATTTTAAGCTATGCACGACCTCGGAGTCAGAATGGATACTTAAGAGTTCTAAGCTCGTAAGTGTACAAAACAGGTGCGGATCCAGAACATGGTTTGCGCGCGTGTGTGCGTGACTGTGAGTATGACTGTGTATTGTGTGTGTGTGTGTGTGTGTGTGTGTGAGAGTGAATGTGTGTGTATGACTGAGTGTGAATGTGTATTTGTGTGTGTGTGTGTATATATATATATATATATATATATATACATGTGTGTGTATGTGTGTGTCTGTGTGTGTGTTTATGTGTGTGCGCGTTTGTGTGTGTGTATATGTGTGTGTGTGTGTGTGTGTATGCATGTGTTTGTGTGTGTGCGTGCGTGTTTGCGTGTGTGTATATGTGTGTGTTTATTTGTGTGCGTGTGTTTTTGTATGTATGTGTGTGTGTGTTTATATATATATATATATATATATATATATATATATATGTGTGTGTGTGTGTGCGTGCGTGTGCGTGTATGTATGTGTGTGTTTATGTGTACGTGTGTATGTGTGTGTGTGCGTTGGTGGGGTGACTAACGGGGAAAAGGCACATGAACTCAACTCATCAAAACAACATCCCAGTGTGTGTGTGTGTGGGGGGGGGGGGGGGAGAAAACCAACATACAAAACTTGAATATATTTAAGGGGTCAAGTCCCCTAGTCCTCTTCTTCATTGGATCCGCAAAATATGGACCCATGAAATACTTATACCATTTGATGAATAGGGCTGCCCTTATTCATCAACCATTATTGTAACTAACAATTAGTCATTTTCCATGGCACACTTTAACGTACACTCTTTATATTTTATCATCGAAGCAGCAGACTTCAGATAACTATTCCACCACCAATTTACTTCTAAAATCAAAGGTCAAGGATACACAATGAGACAAATAACGCCATTTTGATAAATGCAGTAACCTGAAACGGTTTAACGTCTATTCGCGTCAAGCATTTATCAGCATTGCGGTGCGGTAAAGTGTGTACATATGTTGTTGATGAGCGCTGAATAAGCCTTTAGCAATTATTAGACGACCTTTGGAATGCTGTGCACTGTTCATCGGTATTGCTGCGCGGAATCCCTTTGATAAGAGATGCACGGACATTTCTAGATCTATGGCAAAACACACTCAGGGTCAAGGTCACAAGTGCCAGCTACCATTAAATATGATGACTAGGTGTCTGCTTTGTTCTAAAAATATGGAATTCCAATTTCACTCTTATGTTGAAAATATGTCTATGTACTATTACCTATGTACTGAGAAAACCAGATAAGGGTTGGCATTCCAGTACTGACTCCCACGCAGATGTGAGTGAGTTAGGTATATCATGATTAGTCCGAATGATTAATGTAAATATATATGTATGTATGTATGTACGTATGTACGTATGTATGTATGTATGTATATATGTATTGATGTATGTATTGATGTATGTATGTATGTGTGTGCTTGTGTGTGTTTGTGTGTGTGCGTATGTATGTATGTGTATATGTACGTATGTATTTATGTGTGTGTGTGTGAGTGTGTGTGCATGCATGGATGCATGCATGTATGTATGTATGTATGCATGCATTTATGCATTTATGTTTGTTTGAAAAAAATGTAGCGGGTTTCCTTTCTAAGACTATATGTCAAAATTTCCAAATATTTGACATTCAATAACCAGTGTTTAATAAATCATTGTGCTCTAGCGGTGTCGTTAAACAAAACAAACTTTATATTGTGCAGACATTTAAAAACGTATATCGGCCTAGGTGGCGCAGTGGTTATGCCATCGGCCAGGCTGGTAGGTACAGGGTTCGCAGCCTGGTACCGGCTCCAACCCAGAGGGATTCTTAAGGGCTCAATCGGTAGGTGTACGGCCACTACACCCTCTTCTCTCTCACTAGCCACTAACCAACAACTAACCCACTGTCCTGGACAGGCAGCCCAGATAGCCGAAGTGTGTGCCCAGGGCAGCGTGCTTGAACCTTAATTGGATATAAGCACGAAAATAAGTTGATATGAAATAAATAAAAGGTATGTGTTTTTTTGTATCGATGAGCTGTAAAGCTCTAGAGCAATAAAGAATTGAATTGAGAATTGAGCTGAACTGTTTTAACGGATCAATTAGCAGCTGTAAGGCCTGTACACCGACATCTCTGTCACTGACCACAAACAACTATCCTACTATACAGAACAGACAACCAAGATGGCCGAGATGTGTGCCAAAAATACCCGAACCTTCATTGGATATAATAGGCCATCGGTCTACAGGCTGGTAGGTACTGGATTCGGATCCCAGTCGAGGCATGGGATTTTTAATCCAGATACCGACTCTAAACCCTGAGTGAGTGCTCCGCAAGGCTCAATGGGTAGGTGTAAACCACTTGCACCGACCAGTGATCCATAACTGGTTCAACAAAGGCCATGGTTTGTGCTATACTGCCTGTGGGAAGCGCAAATAAAATATCTCTTGCTGCCTGTCGTAAAAGAGTAGCCTATGTGGCGACAGCGGGTTTCCTCCAAAAAAACCCACAGTGTCAGAATGACCATATGTTTAACGTCCAAAAACCGATAATAAGATAAAAAAATAAATGTGCTCTAGTGGCGTCGTTAAATAAATCAAACTTTACTTTCATTGGATATAAATACAACGATCATATTGAAATGTGCAGACAACACAAAGAAATTCCTTTGTATGGCAAACAATTCTGATTTTCTTCTTCTTCTCGTCTTGCGTTTTTCACGTTAACAAGTGATGGCACAGTCTGGCTAGCTCCCAAGTATAACGCCAGGGAGCAATATCCAATACCTTTACAAGCCAATTATAATGAACAGTCGACAAAACCCCCCGTCATTTATTTATACCAGAAACAACAGCATGGGACTAGCTGTATGTATTTTACATACAAAGTAATTACGGAATGTAATGGATAGAAAACAAAACTATAGAGCACAATAAACTATATAACCGAGTAAATATAATCTGAAAAGACTTAATCATCTGTGTGCACATTCTACTGGGTACAATGATATACGTAGGGTATTTCTACTGTCATTTTACATTTCTCCTGGAGCGCGGTATCCAATATCCATTGTACGTGTTTTGTATTTTTTAAGCATCATTATCCATAAAATTTCATATTTAATTTCAATGGAAGACCATTCAGTTTAATAAGCATCCATTTTCCATACTAAAAGCGATCGACAAATAATGCCAGGGCGTGTTATCGTACAGATGATGGTACAAAACAGTCATAGCATGGTTTTGATTCGTTAACTGTATCTAGAAGGTGAGCACACGACCATCATCTATAAACATATAAACAGGTAACTCACCAAAATCATGATTAAACTGTTACGAAGACAGTATACACAACGTTGAATTATTGTATAAACGTGAATGGAATGAATAAATAAATGAATATTTAACGCCACCCTAGCCATCTGCAATGTTTCGCGTTAGACTCGATTGCTGGATTAAAGTAGAACATGTCCCCGTAAGAGACATACAGCCTGCATGTACATAATTGTTCAAACAAGGATTTGGGGAATCGGTGCTTTAACAATACTCACCACACAGAGTAAAAATCAAATATTACTATCTATATAATAATAATACTGACCATCTACTCAAAACGATTTAATGTCACCACCTATAAATTAATTGCATATCGATAATGACAACCTGCAGAATAATATTAAATATGACCACCGACACTCGACCAGAATACAACTAACACTCATTACCTTTTGAATGAGATTATATAAATATTAACAATTAGAGAAAATAATTAACTCACCATCTAATGTTACAACAAAATATGACCATCTATAAAACACATTTAATTACTCACCATTTAACGTTATAAAATAAACAACAACAACAACGACAACGACAGCACCAGCAGCAGCAACAAAAAGAAGATCACCCACAGAATAAAATTAAATAAAAGCCCTGTTCGCAATTCCTTTAGACAGAGCAAGCATAGAAATATTTTTATGATTACGCTTCCCCACCCTCCTCTACAAATACTCCTTTATGCCGCATGGTGATTTCTGAGATTCAAAAATCACTTACCGTACTAAAACTGTAGGAATATGAAAACACTGCAATGCAGACTTTCTTAACACATGGCAGACATTTATACCAGAAGTTGGTTAGTATTGCACAATACCCGACTCGGGATGTGTGGATCGACATGTACGCTTTGGCTCTAACCTTTTCAAAACACGGAGCAAGCAACAGATATACATATAATACTTTCTCTGTTGACGACTTTTTTGGATATTGTTTTTGGACAATGTTCGAGAATGAAAGGATGGCTGAATGTTCAACGCCACCCAAGATGCTGTCAATTAATGATTTTGTTTTACTTAGGGCACTGACCATATTTTGCAGTGTAAAGTATTATTTTCGTTCGACTTTTAGTGTTATAACTTTAATATTACATATTACTAACAACGTCTTGCTCAAATTTGGCATCACCAAGTTAAAGTTTGTTTTGTTTTAACGATACTACTAGTATAGAGAACATTGAGAAATGTCACCTGGAGAAAAATAGGTTTATAACCTTTCTCAACTGTTGTTGTTTATTTGTACGACAGAAGCTAGAACACGTCTAGGTTTCTGGAACGTGCTGGAGGTGAAGTGTAAAATGTTATGGACTAGATTTGTTTTCTTCACATATAAACCAATAAAGCAGAAAATCTGCAAACTAATGTTATGTTACATGAAAGATAGTATTTATGTGAACCAAAGTACATTTTTTGTTGCCAATGCAGAAACAACAGCTGCAAAGTCTAGCAGGAAAAAGCTAGAGGCCAAGAACACACCGAAGCTTGGTGTGAATTTGAGTCTGTGTATTGCAAGTGTGGAAAATACGCCAAGTCTGGTGTATTTTGATGACTGGGTCTATAACTGTTACGTGTTGTCAACATGTTATGTTAACTGCGTTCATATCTTTAAATAGTTTTCCTTCTATAAACACCAAGAGTAATTATGATAATTCCACATTGATTAATATATAACCTTTCTGTTGTTTATTAAGAAAACTTATGAAGTAAATTTAAAGGTATGTTCAGGAGGGCAAGCGGCTCGCTAGACTAGTTTTTGCACCTAACGTTAAGTGAATATGATATGATAGAAGACAATGGTATCATTGGAATTGTTCGTGAGCGCTCGGCCTTCTGATCATACCACTAGTTTGCGTAACAAGTTTTTTGTTGTCGTATATCATCGTTTACATAGTCACGACGGTTTACGCAAAACAGAAATGGGTTACCTGAATTTGATTTTGCATAATCCATAAATAGTTTACGCAAAATTTTATTTCTCAGAGTCCTGGGCGCGTTTCTATTTTGAAATCCACAAGCTTGCAGTTTTACGATCATCACCGTTTCCTTTGATTGACCATATTTTATTACTTTTGAAAAACAAATGGATTAGGACCAAATTTTAAAACTTACTAGGCCTTCTTCATAATACATGCAGTTTCCTTGACATTGCGGTATGTGTATATACAGTTCGACTGCAGCCACGAATATGGTGTACACACTTGCCACATCCGGACCACATATTGTATTTAATAGACTTCCCCCAATCTGAAATGCGATATCTACAAAGAGTGCAGATGCAACCAAACACACAGCTAATAACCCTCTTCTTCCAGAGTTGCATCTTGTGGAAAGTGCACATAAAAGAACCCAGTGTTATTACTGGAACGAAATGTACAGCGGGAGGTCTCTGATAGGACACGTGTCATAAGCACCAAATACTTGAAACCTAACTAAGATGCATTATCACGATAACACGTTCCAAACTGCCTTAGTATGCAATCCGTAAGAGTATGGTTATTTCGTGTCATTTGTTGTTTGTTGTTGGTGGGTTTTGGGTTTGGGTTTTTAGGCTGGCGCGTGTGGGTGTGGGTGTGGGTGTGGGTGTGGGTGTGGGTGTGCTTATATTATTATTGAGATAATGTGGTTTTTGTTTAGATTTAATATTTAAATTATGGCAATTATTTGTATTGATTTATTTTTGGATTGTTTCTCACAAATATGCCACTGTGAGACACATACTGCACTAGATCGTGCTCTAGGTAGTACTAAACCAAATAACGTCCGAATGGATCAAAATTCGAGGTGCACCGAACTTTTGATAGAGAAGTGAACACCATAAGTCCTGTGATTGGGGATAAATGTGAGTGTGTTGGTTGTAAAAAAATAGTTTCATCTGGGCAAAAAATGTATACAATTTTATTTCATCTAGTACCACTGTGTCAAGTAGCCGTGTGCTTGAAACATGTATGGGGTACCTGTAAAAAAAAGTACTCGAATTGTGTTCGGAACTAGGGTAGTCATAGACGCTACC
Organism: Gigantopelta aegis; assembly: GCF_016097555.1. NCBI lineage: Eukaryota > Metazoa > Mollusca > Gastropoda > Neomphalida > Peltospiridae > Gigantopelta > Gigantopelta aegis. The sequence continues at coordinate 12,549,346 of NC_054706.1, forward strand.
CGTTATCTCAGAAATGAGCATTTTGACCCCCAATTGTTTTCTGAATCACTTTAAGAGTGAGAGGTGGTAGTATTTATATCTGTGGCGTTTATGTCGCGTTTATACGCTGCAGGTAGGAGTTTTAGCCACATATGTTACTATTGTCGTCTATGGGATTTGATTTGGTAGTATACACCCTCTATGTTCTATACTAGCTCACGTAATGGTTATTACGGCGATATGTAAATATAGGGACGGGATTCTGTCTCAGTTGCTTTCGCCTGAGGTGATTGCGTAATCGGCTCGACACGACTGGTATACCAAAGGCCGTGGTATATGCTGTACTGGCTATGGGAAAGGGCATATAAAAAGATCTCTTGCTAATAATGGAAAAATGTAGGGAGTTTCAACTAAGACTATATTTCAGAAATATCGAATGTGTGATATCCGATAGCCCATGATTAATAAATCAATGTGCTCTAGTGATGTTGTTAAACAAAACAAACTTTGTAAATAATCGTATAATCACTTCTTGACAGTTTGGTCAAAGACCTTTATAAATGGATCGGTGTTAAAAAATATATTTATTTAGAAAACCTGACATTTCGTTAACAAAACACCATGAGTCATTACTATCCTGTTACATACTTGATATATAGAGATTTCTGTAAACATACTCAGTATTTCCGGTTAATAAATCTTCTTACGTTAGAAATGCCAAGTCTGACAGGAAAAGGTTGGTTTATCGATATCCTAGAATATTGTTTAATCAGCGGCTTTATGCATTAAATATGAAACGTGAGATTCTAATGATCGTAACAACTGGTCCCCGGCAGTTTTCCTCTTTTCGTACAGGAACCATCGTTCTCGTTACGCTCGATGTTTTCGTCTTTTTGTACAGGAACCATCGTTCTCGTTACGCTCGGTGTTTTTTTTATAATATTCGTTTTGTTTAACGTCACCACCATTTGTTATTAATTATCAGCTATTGAATGTCAAACATTTCATAATGCAGACAGGTATATTGGAAAGCAACGAGTTACATGTTTTCACAGAGCCGGTTTAAGGATCCACGGGGCCGGTAGCACAAATAACAGCGGTCCCTCTTCCCAGGATATATATTTTGCAACCCCCTCGGGGAGAGGGAAAGATAGACCTGGGGAAAATAAATGTACACATCAGCGCGGGGACCGTAGCATGTGCTACATGTGCTACTAGGATAAACCGGCTCTGTGCTTTCATTAGCAGCAAGAGATATTGAAGATAAATCCCACCCGCCCTGTGCTGGTTCTGGAGCGCGACGTAGCCTAGTGGTAAGCGTTCGCTTGATGCGCTGTCGGTCTAGGATCGATCTCCGTCGGTGGACCCATTGGGCTAGTGCTCCACAACTGGTGTAACAAAAGCCGTGGTATGCACTATCCTGTCTGTGGGATGGTGTATATAAAAGATCCCTTGCTGCTAATCGAAAACAGTAGCTCATGAAGTGGCGACAGCCGGTTTCCTCTCAATATCTGTGTGGTCCTTAGCCATATGTCTGACGTCATATAACCGTAAATAAAATGTGTTGAGTGTGCGTCGTTAAATAAAACATTTCCTGCCTTCCTTCCTTGTACTAATTCGATTTAACATGATAAATAACACAAACTACTATTTTATTTCCCTGTGGATGTTGTGTACACGTAATGCGATACGTCCTCGTCTAACAAGTACGTTTTGGATGCATGCTGATGCCTCGACATTCTTACAGATGCTACACTTGATGCTTCCAGGGAACATGCAGAAGTGCCACAGAACAGTCTCTGAAATGCGTTCTGTGACAGCCTTGTAGATTCGTGATAATGCATTTAACCCACGGTCTGCTTTATTAGTTCCGTCTATTTGCCAAAACACGGGAGCAAAGACTTGCCAAACTAATAACACCAGAAAAAATACACACACACACGCACGCACTCACGCACGCACACACCGCACCGAAAAAAGGAGAAAACATTAAGAAAAGACTTTATTACAATCTGAATTTAGAGATCAGAGGCCTAATTTACTTAGCTATCGCAACTTTACGATCTCGCAATGCAGTGCAAAAAGAGCTTATAAGAGTTTTATGAATTAGGCCCCTGATGTTCCTGCTACGTGAATAGTTAGTTTTAGCATCCAGTAGTTTGAAATAGGTTTGGATCACTGGTGTAGCCAGGTAGGGACAATAGATATCCTCCAATGAGCCCTCATTTCCCAATCACCTTTCATATAAAATGTGCATATCCCCCAATGTAGATGCCCCGATATAAAACCCTTTCCTTTTATATGTAGCCGTTCGTCCAAAATCATAGCATGATGATGGAGAATCCCTATTTTCCAGTTAAGGTTTATTTTGTGGGCTATTTTATATGTTCTATATACTCGCGGAAAAAACGTTCCTGTGCACCAAATAAAATGGAATGAAACCAACTGTAAATTTGTAAATGGTTGACATTTGTGACTCGTATGGACACGCCATATTTCTGCATATGAACGAAATGACAAATAAATAATTTCTTGAAAACGATTTTGTTTTTTTCTTCAATGCCGTTAGACACTTACATACATACATACATACATACATACATACATACATATACACATACATACATATATACACATGAACCTTTTCCCAGAGAGTATATAATAATTACGTCTCTTGGTCAAGGTAATGATGAACGAACTCCTGTTTCCTTTGAGAAGCTATGGACCTTTATTGGGATTTTCCGATACAAAGGATAGGAAGGAAGGAAATGTTTTATTTAACAACGCACTCAACACATTTTATTTAAGGTTATATGGCGTCGGACATATGGTTAAGGACCACACAGATATTGAGGGAGGAAACCCGCTGTCGCCACTTCATGGACTACTCTTTTCGATTAGCAGCAAGGGATGTTTTATATGCACCATCCCATACACAGGATAGCACATATCACAGCCTTTGATGTACCATTCGTGGTGCACTGGCTGGAACAAGAAATAGCCCAATGGGCCCACTGACGGGGATCGATCCCAGACCGACCGCGCATCAAGCGAACGCTTTGCCACTGGGCTACGTCTCGCTCCGCCAAAGGATAGTACATAGTACGGCCTTTAATACACCAATCGTCAAACACTGGTTGGAACGGGAAATCCTTAGGATGATCAATCATACCACCCTTCACACGCCAAACAGGTACTCTACCCCCATAATTACTAGTTATGTACAAGTTAAAGTTTTGTTTTGTTTAACGACACCACTAGAGCACATTGATTTATTAATAATCAGCTATTGGATGTCAAACATTTTATAATTCTGATACCCGCTACATTTGTCCATTAGTAGCAAGAGATCTTTTATATGCACTATCCCAGACAGGATAGCACACACCATGACCTTTGATATACCAGTCATAGTGCACTGGCTGGAACGAGAAATAGCCCAATGGCCCACCAACGTGGATTTTACCACTGGGCTACATCCAGCCCCCATCTATGTATAACACGACTTGCAAGAACGGTGCCATGTTACGTAAGAGAGCTTTTTGAATTCTGCCCCAGATAGTTGCGCTAAAAATGCTAGATACGAACAGAAGACAATCTGGTAATGCATTCATCACTAAAAGCATCTTTCTGTTGCCATATGTTTCGCTTGCCGTGTGTTTTCCTCATACAAGAAGGTGATGATGCTCCGTGGCATACCGCTTGTTTGTTTTATTACCTCACTCTAAACTGCACTGTTTATCGAGTCCTCACAAAATATGGTGTACGAGCTGTGGATCTTCAATTGGATGGTCAGATCAGGTCAAGGAAGGTTAGGTCAGGGTAAACTTTAGACACAGTGCATACATCAAATTTAGGTTCACGCACGGCCACCACGGGTCCAGAATCTGGCTTTGCCAGCCACTGGATCCTGGGCGGAAATTCAAATGGTCCATGCACCTTACGTTCTTGTAGACTTGGAGACCCGCTTTACGAAGCGACCTTAGCGCAAAGATCACATTATGTGCATATCTATCTTATGCTCTAACATATATAGAATTGGCTCAGGTTATTGTTGATCTAAGCAAATGATTTAACGTTATTTGCCAGTCTGACAAGTATGATATTTTTATAAGCAAAAGACCAGGTATGGAATCAACTCAAAATTTAATTATGAAAAAAGAAGAAAACGAAATTACTTCTTCTCTGCCGGATTCCCAACCCCACTTTCTCCTAAAATAAAACTATAAAGGATTCCTATTTGGCATCAGCGTTTATTTGGTACAATAATGATTTCCTTTTTGACGTGTTGATTTGAGTTCCAGTGTTTACACATTCTGCTAGAGCTTTCGTCATCATCTACTGACAAACAATAGTGCGAGGGTACCGTACTATGCATATCTGCAGCCGGCTCCACCGTACAGTCCATATATGGCGGGCACTGAGTTAGCGGATTTTGTTTGTATCTTGTTGTACATCTTTTATACATGTACGTTCCGGATGTTCTACACAACATTTTTAGTTCTGCTAATCAACAAACAGAGAATATATCCACGCGGTTTTCCTGTGGCGAGATGTTTGTTTGAAGGTAGATGGACAGTGCGTGAAGCATGCAGCGAGACCGGTACACAGGTAGTGTGGGTGCTGCGTGAAACCCGATATGACGAGCGTGCCACCAGTGTTCTTTACGCACCCATAAAGCACGAGAGATAACACGATAGGGAAACCGTATGGTGGGCATACCAAAACCCAGATACGTTTATTGAATCCTTATTAGTGACAGCATAAATCAAATCTGATGCGTGTCTGTCGCTAGGTATACTGCTCGCTACAAACCGAAATAAGAAAAGAAGAAGACGAAAGAAAGAAATAGAGCAAGTGATCACGCCTTCGCCTCCCCGATAACATAAATCCTCTACAAACTGGAACTCTTCAGTTCAAAGTCGTAAATATTTCTTTTTGAAGGCGTGGCATTGACCAAACTATAAAATGTTCAACAGAATTCACGTACATAATAATTAAAGGTGACTAAAAACAGAAGAAAGTTTGTTTTGTTTAACGACACCACTGTCGGGAGCAAATTTTGTTAATTAATCATCGGCTATGGATGTCAAACATTTGGTAATTCTGACACGTAGTCAACAGAGGAAACCCGATACATTTTCCTAATGCAGCAAGGGATCTTTTTTATGCACTTTCCTAAAGACAGAAAAACACATACCACGACCTTTGACCAGTTGTGGTGCATTGGTTGGGACGAGAGAAAAACAGTCAGTTCTACAAATCAACCGCACAGACAGGTATAATTTTTGCATAAGCAAAGACCAAATTGTTATTGTCATGAGCTGCCACTTGGCGTAAAACGTGGCTTGCCTCCAGAATCCTATGCTAAATTGAAAATACATTGGGGAATCTATATCAAGTATCCATAAAAAATTTGGAAACGGTAGTCGTTTTTTGACGTTTTCTTGTTAAAACCATATTTTTAACCACCACCACCCCCTAAGTACTTTGGCATAAGCGTACGCGACACGGGACAGTCCTGGAGAAAATCCTTAAATTCGACCAAAAACAATAGAGAAATTCATGCAAAATGAGCTGGCCTGAATACTTTTCACCATGTAATTTCATTATTCTACACAAAATATTAGTTGTAACCCATGTGAAAATGCGTGGCGATTCGTTTGCAACCCTATATACCTGTTTGGCAGTGATGCTAATATGAATAAACGTTGTAATCCAGATTTAGGCACTTTTTTGTTTAATTTTGGCAAAATCAGGCTGGCCCCTTACAACAATGGGAGCCCGTCCCAATATGTACTTTGGGCTCTGATTTTCTAATTGTCCAAGCCACAGGAAAGAAGAATCGTTACGCAGTGTTTGCAAAGTATGTACGCAATCACGTTTAATGATCTACCAAAGTACTAATCAAATTATACCCCACCATGTTTTTGCTTATTAAATATGATTCAAGAAAATCCCCGAAATAAAAACTTAAAAACTGTATTAGCATTAATTATGAAAGAAAGGAAGAAATGTTTTATTTAACGACGCACTCAACACATTTTATTTACGGTTATATGGCGTAAGACATATGGTTAAGGACCACACAGATTTCGAGAGGAAACCCGCTGTCGCCACTACATGGGCTACTCTTTCCGATTAGCAGCAAGGGATCTTGTATTTGCGCTTCCCACAGGCAGGATAGCACAAACCATGGCCTTTGTTGAACCAGTTATGGATCACTGGTCGGTGCAAGTGGTTTACACCTATCCATTGAGCCTTGCGGAGCACTCACTCAGGGTTTGGAGTCGGTATCTGGATTAAAACCCCCATGCCTCGACTGGGATCCGAACCCAGTACCTACCAGCCTGTAGACCGATGGCCTAACCACTACGCCACCGAGGCCGGTCATTAATTATGATGACCTGTTCCTAATATTGTAGGCTAATATACAAAAATATCTTCCTATGAATTATAAACTTTTTTATAAACTCCGTTTTGGCGAAGGCTTATTCCATAACCACATAATTAGCCCCCCCCCCCCCCCGTTCTGCCAACCCTTGTAGTTCGACCCAAACGAAGTGAACCAGTTCCTCTTGGAAGTGTGTTTCGGAGAACGACTTGTGTTCAGTGTTGAAATTAATGTTCTCAGACATGAGGCGCGTGCTGCTTGAAGACGTCCCAGCAGGCTATTCCTGGATTAACAGACTTCACGAGCCGTGTGATAACTGCATTATGTACCAGACCTCCAGCAAAATACCGTAATACATAGTATATATGTTATGCGCAGAGAAATTATTTTTAAAAAAAACCCAGCCCGTAATACATATATGTTATGCACAGCGAAACTATTACAAACACCCCAACCCGTAATACATACACGTGTATATGCTATGCACGGAGAAACTATTACAAACACCCCAACCCGTAATACATACATGTGTATATGCTATGCACGGAGAAACTATTACAAACACCCCAACCCGTAATACATACATGTGTATATGCACGGATAAACTATTACACGAAGACATTGTTACAAGAATATGTTTGCTGCAGGCAATTTATGTCAACGAGAATGCGAATTGTTCCGAAGGGAATATTACCCTTCTCAAACGCGTTTCATGCAATCAGCACTGAACACGATGCCAGTGTGATAATTTATGGATTGTCAAAATGTGGATATACGTAAACACGGAATGCTTTTGTTCAATTATGGCGAAAGTATCTCGGTACTTTAGGTATACTGTTTGCCAGCACATCCAAGCTATAACGATTGTAAACGTGGTGTCACAGTTGCACGTGAATTCTGTATAGCACCCAAAAGCATAACGATTAAAGTTTGTTTGTTTTGACACAACTAGAGCACATTGATTTATTAATCATCGGCTATTGGATGTCAAACATATGGTCATTTTGACAGTCACAGAGATGAAACCCGCTAAATGTTTTCCATTAGTAGAAAGGAACCTTTTATATGCACCATCCCACAGACAGGATAGCACATAACACGGCCTTTCTTTGATATACCAGTCGTGGTGCACTGGCTAGAGCGAGAAATAGCCCAATAGGCCCATCGACGGGGATCGATCCTAGACCGACCGAGCGTTTTCCCACTGGGCTACGTCCCGCCCTCATAACGATTACGTCGTGTCACAGTTGCGTGTGAATTCTCTACAGAACCCCAGCTACAACGATTACGTCGTGTCACAGTTGCGTGTGAATTCTCTACAGAACCCCAGCTACAACGATTACGTCGTGTCACAGTTGCGTGTGAATTCTCTACAGAACCCCAGCTACAACGATTACGTTAAGTAACATCATGACATACACTAGATTTATAGCTCTGGTTTATTGTGAATAATAATAATAATAAAGATGCCATATATCTTTAAGCACTTGCTTAATTTTAGCGAGCATTCTCGCGGATTTGCTTAAATCATAGCATAGCGACGGCCTTCTCAAAACACTAGCTTAAACATCTATGATTCTGAACACCAACGATAGATGTTTCCTTTATGAACACGACAAGGAATTTCTGATTAAAAGCCTTTATAAACTGATACATATACATCAAAGACTGACATGGCTTTATCTGATGAAACTTGCTCTGAAACACAGCGTTCCAATCCACTTGCTAAGTCATAAACTACTGTTATGAGCTCAAAATGCTTTTATAAACATATGTTTCTAAGAAACAGCAAAACAAACAAGACCTGTAGTTTAACAGGAAAAGAAAACATGTTACTATTATTGCTTCTGCTACGATATATTACATCACCTTTATCATTTTGTTGAGGAAACATACGATAAGAATCTGTTAAGAAATGCATGAGCTAATAGATCATCGGGTATGCGCCGTCTGTTACCAGGAAAGCGCCTATCTCCACGCAGTCTGTTACCAGGAAAGCACCTATTTCAACGCAGTCTGTTACCAGGAAAGCGCCTATTTCAACGCAGTCTGTTACCAGAAAGCGCCTATCTCAACGCAGTCTGTTACCAGAAAGCGCCTATCTCAACGCAGTCTGTTACCAGAAAGCGCCTATCTCCACCAATGTAGATTTACCGTCATCGGCAAAAGAAAATAAATAAGTAGAAGAAAGGAAATCAGTGCCAGATATATACTGATCTTGAGAAATCAGCTGAGAGAGAGAGAGAGAGAGAGAGAGAGAGAGAGAGAGAGAGAGAGGGGGGGGGGAGAGGAGAGTTATTAGAAAAAACATTCGTGTGGTATTATGGAATTAACGTATGTCATCAAATGCTATCATACAAACTGAGATATCATTTCCTCTCAAACACACATCTCTCTCTCTCTCTCTCTCTCTCTCTCTCTCTCTCTCTCTCTCTCTCGCACACACACACACACACATATATATACAGTCACACACACACAGAGTAACACACACATACACACAATCACACAAACGGTCACACACACACCTACATACATACATATAGTCACACACACACACACACACACACACACACACACACACACACAGTCAGACACAGACACACACACGCATAATCACACACACAGTCACACATACATACACACAGTCAGTCACACACACACATATACAGAGTCAGATACAGACACAGACACACACAATGACACACACAGTCACACATACATACACACACGTAGATGTTTTCACCAGCATCTCGATTTCACATAGGATGATTTGTCTTCATTAGGAAGGAGGGTAATACGTTTTTATGTAGATCTTTGTTGTATTCTGAGAAAAGTGAGTTATCTTGCCACGGCAAAAAAAGGTGCCTTCACTCTCTCCAGCTGTGAACGATAAGAATACTTCCGACTTCGTTAATGTCTGAGCTGAGTTATCAAGCGATTTTATCACACAGGTAAAGTCCAGCTGTATCGCACGTACGCAGTTCATTTTCATTTCAGTCGTTTTTTGTTCTGTCAGATTGAAGTCAAGGTTAAAGCACGCTGCCATGCCACACCCTATTTAACAACAGGAACAATATATCGGCTACCCAATTAATTAAACTGACTGAATTACAATAATGTTTCTAAACACCTCTTGACATGTCTGCGACACACACACACACACACTCACACACGCACAAACACACACACACACACACACACACACGGACAAACACACACACACACACAGGCATACACACACACACACAGGCATACACACACACACACACACAGGCATACACACACATATATATCACTTTCCTTCTCTCTCACTATGTCTTTGTGTGTGTCTCTCGCTCACTTTTCTCTCGCACTGTCACACACACGCATGCACACTCTTACTTTCTCTCCGTTTCTCTCACGATTTTGCTTACCGATTAACACCCCTCGTCCACATTATTAGACCCTTTTCACGAAATAGCCATTTAAAACAATGTAACGTGAAAAGTAAATCGACAATAATGGTACATCGCCCTTTAAAGTACATCTATATGAGTAATATTTCTGTATTTTACTTAGAGTCCCTTACTTGACATATATTCTGTGCACATCAGTGTGTGGTTTGAGACAAGCACAGGGTAGTGAGTCGTGGCTGCAACTATCACAACTGTATCATAACGTATTTTGGAATCAGACTTGCGCAAAGATACGGTATTAAATATGCTACTGACATTCAAAATCGTCATACATTTTACGGTTTATTACACACTTTAAATATTTTATATTGCTTTGGTGTATCACTGGCGAGTAGATTAATACATATTGCTCATATTATTTGCAATTTTTTCTATAAAATACTTTGCTTTTGAGGCCGAAGTAGGCCTACCTTTAATATACAAAAAAATTAAATAAATATGGCATATAATATAAACAGTAATAACATTTATAATATTTATTATTCTTGAATATTTGTGAATACACTTGATCATGAAAAAGATTATTTAATTAATAAAAGTCCTTAATTTTAGGAGCTACCCACACGATAAACTGGCCTTCCACATAATTATAATTAGGTACCTGGTTAAAGGCCTATCAATTTACTTGTACATCTTCCCCAACTCTGTTTGACACACGCGGAATAGAGATTTGATAGGTTTAACTTCAAAGCCTTTTTGGAGATTATCAGAGAAAAACGGATCTGGTTTGATAGCTCCGCTGGACCCGAGGAGGCCTCAGACCACAATTAATTTCGCTATATGTTTCTATATAACCTTAGTGGCTATAACATTTTTATTAATATCAGCAGGCCCGTGAAGTTTTGTATGTACCTTTGCCTGCATGGGGGACACATACCCTGAAAAGGACAACCCCTGTTGTCTTGCTCTTTCTCCCAGCATATTGGTTTAAACAGACACACCCTCTAAACCAGGCCGGAGTACACCCATTTTACACAAAAAGCACTACTTTTGCATGGGCCGGAATTACCACAAACAAGTCTTCAATGTCAACAAGTTACACATGTTTACAAACTACATGCTATCACCTGTCACTTCAGTCAAAAACAGTTGCCACTTCATAGCTGTCTGCCATGAAATAATCACAGTCAAACAGCAGACTACTTGCGCGGTCAAATTTCCGGATTTTGGACAACCAAATGGGAAGATAACTGTAATCTGAGGCCTATCAGTCCATTTTCCCCCCTAAAAACTGGCCCACACTAATGCATTCCAATGATATACATATTAAAGCAATGCTCAGTAAGTATCGGGATGTCACCTTTAAACTGAGAGTATATAGAGGCTGTGTTAAAACACCTACCACAGTGCCTTGCCATGGCCAATTTTAGCAATGGAAACTTGAGAGACACCAACTTCAAAATGTAATAACTTTATCAAATTTTGGAATTTCTTCATACAATGAGCAGCTATTTTTTCTTCTACATATGTTCTATCTGCACACTGTTGTCTTGGAAAGATTTTGAAATATTTAAAGGAACAAAAATCAATCATTAGATTTTACTTCATTTTTAATTAAATATTAAACTTAAATTTAAATATTTGAAAAAAATTAAAATCTAAAACTGTAAAATTTTGCATTTTAGATATGATAAGTGGAGGCTTATTAAAGATATGGTGACTGAATTCATGGTACATTATTAGAAATGTGTCAGAGGGATGGTGAAAGTCACAAAATTGGGACCATTTGCAACAAATTTTTACACACTAATTTCAGGGAAAATTAGACATGATAGGCCTCAGATTCAGTTTTGACCTGCTGTATTTACTTAATCTACTTTATTTACTGCATTAGACATGTAGCCACTTTGTAAAAGGCAAAACAGTCCATATAAATGCATATTAATATGAATATGCCCTACAGATGTTACTTAGGTATACACCATAATATGTTTTTTGTTGACGACAACTTTGAAAATGAAGATTTTGTCACAAAATGCTGATATAAATCCTACCAAGAAGTACTTGCACCATATTTTTCAGTTTCCAGTGATAACTGTTAACAAGTGTAATCATGTGCCAGTGTCTTGGATACCTCAGTGTAGTATTTCTTGATTGGAAGGATGTTTGTAGTAATGACCACTGAATATGCATTATGGATTATTCTGCCATATGTTTTACAAGTCAAAATGTTTACTTTTTTGGCAGATTTTCTGCAATAAACTTGACAAGTGTACCAGCATCTGATTACTGAACACAATAAATACATTCAGACAGCATAGAATATTAGCCTATTAGATTTTCTAAGGATAAAAGACAATTTTTTAAAAATTACTGAAGTGTGTAATTTACATAAATGTAGGTGAAATGTATTATTAGAGTACTTAATCTTGTTAAAAACTGTATACTATTTATTTAAAGTGTTTAATTACATTTAGTAGGGAAATATTCATTATATTTAGATCTTCTGTCCAATTGCAATAATTGAGAAACTCATTAAAATTCAGTATGTAAAAAAACATAAAAAATCTCAATATTGACCAACAAAATCCAACTTTTGCTCTTTTTTACCAAATTATTAGCTCAAAACTGTTAAAGAATATTGCAACAACATGTAGTAACATCAGAGGTCATTTTATGCTATTTTGGAGGATATTGAAATTTAAAAGTTGAAAATTTTAATTTTAATTTTTAATAAATTCAAAAAAAAAAAACAAACCCCAGTTTTTTAATTTAATAAAATATTTAGAAATAAATAAATGAGTTTTCATATTCCTTGTGCTATTCATAATCAGTCTGTGTAATTTCACCTCTCTGGTTATAATACTTTCATCAGAATCAAGCATTTAACCGGTGTAATGTGTGAACTATATCAGGCCTCAGACCACAATTAATTTCGCTATATGTTTCTATATAGCCTTAGTGGCTATAACATTTTTATTAATATCAGCAGGCCCGTGAAGTTTTGTATGTACCTTTGCCTGCATGGGGGACACATACCCTGAAAAGGACAACCCCTGTTGTCAAGCTCTTTCTCCCAGCATATTGGTTTAAACAGACACACCCTCTAAACCAGGCCGGAGTACACCCATTTTACACAAAAAGCACTACTTTTGCATGGGCCGGAATTACCACAAACAAGTCTTCAATGTCAACAAGTTACACATAGTGCCACTTCATAGCTGTCTGCCATGAAATAATCACAGTCAAATAGCAGACTACTTGTGCGGTCAAATTTCCGGATTTTGGACAACCAAATGGGAAGATAACTGTAATCTGAGGCCAGGAGGAAGGCGGAGATGAAACAGCTCTGCCCAGAAGTTGCGCACGCACACCGTTCCCTAATAGTTTCCAGCAAAACGAACTCAAGTCAAGCGTTAGACCCGTGTTTTAGATCTTATATGATTCACCACCAGTGCTGAACCTGCAGGTTCCGCTAGACTTAATCAGTTTTGTTTTTCTTTAACGGCAGCAATAGAGCACATTGATTAATTAATCATCGACTATTGGGTGTCAAACATTTTGTAATTCTGACACGTAGTCATCAGTGGAAACTCGCTACATTTTTCCTAATGCAGCAAGGGATCTTTTATATGCACTTTCCCACAGACAGGAAAGCACATGCCACGGCCTTAGACCAGTTGTGGTGCACTGGTTGGAACGAGTAAAAACAATCAGTTGAATGGATCTACTGAGGTGATTCGATCCTGCGACACATTCACCTCAAGCGAGCCCTCAACCGACAGATAAATCCCGCTCCTGGACTTAATCAATTCCCATTGCCGATAATGTTAACATATTGTAATAAACTGGATAATTGCAACGTATCAACACACCCAAGACAGTTTTAAAAAATAAAAATTGTAACACGTTACATTGATCTTCCTGCAAGAAAATGGGGTTTCGCATTTAAAGGGATGACTAGACAAGGTATTTAGAGTGGAATGCATATTTAACTATAGTTAAAGTTAAATAAAGTTTATTTAACGACACTACTGGAGCACATTGATTAATTAATCATCGGCTATTGGATGTCAAACACTTGGTAATTCTGACTCATCATCAGAGGAAACCCGTTACATTTTGCCAAGGGATCTTTTATATGCACTTTTCCACATACAGGAAAGCACATACCACGGCCTTTGACCAGTTGTGGTGCACTGGTTGGAACAAGAAAACAAACCCACTCAGATGAATGTATCCACTGAGGTGCTTTGATCCTGCGACGCTAGCACCTCAGGCGAGTACTCAACCGACTGAGCTTAACCCCGCCACTAACTATAATTAATGCACATTAGTGCTTAATATCGGAAAGTATTAAACGAGCTTCCATTTCGAATCATATTTATGTTCCCAGTGAAATAATGTTCAGTTGTCGCGAGCTTTGGCCATACGAGATACAAAATTAATGATTTTAAATTCACAATCCTGCGTCAATTGCGCCTTAGTCACCCCCACCCCCGCACAATTTCTAATACTTCGGTACAGCGTACTAAAACGCAAATATTTAAAGACTGTTTTAATCACTAGAGCACACTGATTCATCAGTTGGATGATAAACATTTGGTAAAACTCGCTACATGTTTCCTCATTAGCACTTTCCCACAGATAGGACAGTACATACCACGGCCATTGATATACTAATCGTGGTTGGTATGAAAAAAAAACAAATCAGAGGGGGTTCGATCCTTAGATCCAAGCACCTCAGTCGATCACTCTACCGACTGAGCTAGATTCCGACCCCTTCTATGAATTAGAACAGAAGTTAAGGTCAGGTCAGGTCACAGGGTTTAACGTGCACATTCAGTGCAAGCTGTTGTAGCGCACGCCTGTCATGGGACAGGTGTCGACCCATGCCGGCTCCTCCGTCCAGGACAGGAAACATAAGTTGCTTTCATTCCGTAAATATTTGAAATTGAACTTCGACACGGAAGTTTCTTATTTGGTACAGTGCAACCTACAAGAGACTAGAGCTAACGTGCCAGACAACCAAGTATGATATATATGCACGACCGGCCATAACTCGTCCATTTGAAACCAATATGGCCTCTTTCGTAGATTATTGGGAAAAAGAAAGAAAGAAGTGTTTTATTTAACGACGCACTCAACACATTTTATTTACGGTTATATGGCGTCAGACATATGGTTAAGGACCACACAGGAAACCCGCTGTCGCCACATAGACTACTCTTTTACGACAGGCAGCAAGGGATCTTTTATTTGCGCTTCCCACAGGCAGGATAGCACAAACCATGGCATTTATTGAACCAGTTATGGATCACTGGTCGGTGCAAGTGGTTTACACCTACCCATTGAGCCTTGCGGAGGGTCTGGAGTCGGTATCTGGATTAAAAATTCCATGCCTCGACTGGGATCCGAACCCAGTACCTACCAGCCTGTAGACCGATGGCCTGCCACGACGCCACCGAGGCCGGTTTAGATTATTGGGTGCCCTCATTTTGAAAAAAAGGTTAAGGTGAGTACGTGGTTATGTTATTAGGTAGAGTTTTAGCGGTATCCAGTTTTGATTGATGGTACGAACACGTTTTGGAAAGAAGGAATGAATTTTTTATTTAACGACGTGCTCCACACAATCTAATTAAAATTAGCTCCACTGTTACATGTGGATCTAACAGCAGCCCGTTGAAGCTCATGTCCAGTTGACCTTTCATTCAGTTGACCAATCAAAACCTTACTTGCAAAATCATGCCAGTGATTTGAAAAGAATTTGAAAACATTCGGGATTATGCCGAGGGTATACGAAATGATTCGGGTGAATTACGTATGACGGAAACTAATTTCAATATAAAATTTTATATAAAATTTGTTTCAAGACGAAAAAAAACCGTGATGGTATAGCCATAAATCTGTTTATACTAGTATACAATCCAGAGTTTATTACTGCACTTTCCCCATCCTTAAAAAGGATGCTCTTTAACTCAACCATATGCATGGGTCCTACAATCTATGCGGTTGATCCCGTTTACGTGCATGAAACAGTGGGCAGACGTGGCACTGGCTAGTATGATTGTATTGGTTTATGAATATCTGTATATTGTATATATATGTCGAGGTTGACTGTTACATACATAGATATTAACGCACTGACACTGGATAATTAAATCCTTTCTGGCTTCACAAATTGTCCCATGCCGTTGCTGGGACTCGCAGACTTGCCACTATATCTTTTGAGCTATTGAGGCATCCACAAAAAAAGATGCTCTTTACCTCAACTATATGCATGGGGCCTACAAATTACGCGGTCGATCACGCTTACGTGCACGAAACAGTGGGCAGACCTGGCACTGGCTAGTATGTACTGATACATATCTATATACATGTATTATAAATATCTGTAGGTAGGTAGGTAGGTAGGTATATATGTATGTATGTATGTATGATGTATGTATGTATGTGTATGTATGTATGTATGTATGTATGTATGTTTCGGCGAGGGACCTGTCTCGGCGAGGGACCTGTCTCGGTGGTTGCATCGTTGGAGTGCAACAGCAGAGCTGCTTTAAGTATCCGCAGGGTCTGTAGCACAAATAACAGCGGGAGCCCCTTTCCAGGATATATATTTTGCAACCCCCTCGGGGAGAGGGGAAAATGACCTGGGGAAAATAAGTGTACACATCACCGCGGGGCTCCCTGGAGCGCGGGGTCCGTAGCACGTGCTACATGTGCTACAAGGATAAACCGGCTCTGCACAACAGTACGTACATTTGAAGATTTCTGACGTCGTTGACTTTTGCATGGGGAAAGTAAACAAATGTGTGTCACATTCACAGAAATGTTCGTAAAAATAAAGTTAAAACGAGTAAAGAAAGCAAGATTAAACTTAACTCACTCATAAACATGGCACATTTTAAAATACCTTTTTTCCATGATTTTCAAAGATTGTCTTTTGAAAGAAAACTTTATTTTAAAGACTATTATGCTTGTCTGTTCTCAGCTGTTCCGCTATCTGGTTATTGAAGTCACATGATTGTCACGGCGTCTGCTGGCAAAACTCTCTTTTACAGATACTAGCCAAAAATATATGGTCCTCGTATGTTTTATCATAAATATCTTTCTGGATGTCTGTTTATATATTTATTAAAATTCAGAATGCAGCTTATATATACTTTAAAGAAATAATTTTACCATTATAACTATTCATTTGCTCAACTTATAACACGATTGCAAGACATCATAATTATTATATTCGTTTTCCAAAAATGTTATCTGTTAACATTGGTTCTCGAGGATTCCCATTTTATAATTTGTCTTAAAACATTTAAAATAATTTTTATAAATTATTATAAGTACATATTTGTTGATCAACATACATGTTTTGATAAAACACTGAAAGGTTTTGTGTTGGAAAGATTTTGCTATAAGCTATATCACTAAACGTTTCACTCGCCGAAACCGGTAATGTATTTAACAATATTTACGGGTGATGCATGCCACATTTTTTGACGCACGTGCGGTAAACTTTACAACAAAGCAGCCAGTTTAGTGCTCATTTGAAGCGTAGAAATACTAATAAAAAAGATAGCTATTTGGATAAATACTATCTGTTTAAAAATGTTGATATGCTTTAGAACCGAATGCTTATGCTCACCGAAACTGGTTCACCCATGATATATATGAATGAATGCATTCAAAACTTCCTAAAAATCATAAAGTTTGATGGAAATTTAGAGAACGTATGGTGAAAAAAAAATCATTTGGAAAACATAAGTGTTATGCTTGAACTGCATAAAGTAGAGAAAACAACAGTATAACGACATCACGCTACTAACAGGATTAATTATATTGTTCAAGTAAGCAAAGCTAGTCTGATGTTATCTTATGTCATAAACAAAGTTTTAACTTTAGGAAACAAAACTTAACAATTCCAACTAGCTCTGCTTCAGTTTGTATTAAAGTATATAAAAATACGTTTTTAATTAGAAAAACGTGAAAGGCAAATCTTACCTGTATCTTGTTCCTTTAAACTCAAGTTCTGCACTTTGTAAAGAGCAGCCTTCAACTTTGACGTCGAGCAGCGATATCCTGCCGCCAAGTCCGTCTGCTTCTGCAACCGCCGGCGACCAAAAATAGATCCGTGCACTCGCAAATTAGTGTTTGACGCCCGCGATACAATAACTAATAACGTTAAACCTGGAACAAGCAAACACTGCAGAAACAAATAACACCAAAACCGTAACTCTTTATTCCACCCTTCGTGTCTTGTTTCTTTTCTTTCGGAGTGCAATTTTTATTACAAACAACATTCAAATAAGGTATGTTAATTATTAAACCGTTGCAGACGTATTTATGAAACCGAATCCCGTTTTAACGTATTTGTTTCCATGGAAACTAGTTTGTGTTATCTGTATACGAATATACTTATCAGTTGTTAAAACATTCAGAAGAGCGGTTAGTCAGACAGCGGGATGGGAATGTGTTCGGCGGACGACCCCTTTTGTTTTTCTTTACCTGCCCCTCGGTAATTGGTAGTATCGGAGAAAGCGTTTACCCACCTATGGGGAACAAATTAACTTATAATGTTTCTAGCGGAAAGACTGAAAATAATCACCAGTCAGTGGTGTTAATTTTATGTTTATATATACAGGCAAAACGCAGATGGTTATGACTTAGGAACAGAAGGGAACAAGCCTTACTAACCCCGATAACTACCGCCCGATTTTACTTACCTGTAATTTGTACAAACGTATGACGTGTATGGTTAACAATGGGCTCATTTTAAATTTAGAATCTAATAAGCGTATCATATAGAAAAGTACATGAGTGGTCGTTAGATACCATTTATTTTACAACGAGTGGTTTCAAAACGTGTTTAACGATCAAAAGCGAATTGGATACGTTCTTAAACAACGAGTTATAGATAAATAAACTAACCTGAACATAGTATACCATTTCTTGCATATCGGACCAGTCGCGTGTCTTTAAATTGTTATCACACATATATGTGTGAACAGTATGTGTTATCAGAAATAACGAATGTTGTTTTCACCCGTGGATGTGTAAGAAACTAAATTACAAAGTGGTTATATATATAACACTCAACCACTGACCACCTTGTGAATGAATGAATTACAAAGTGGTTATATATATAACACTCAACCACTGACCACCTTGTGAATGAATGAATTACAAAGTGGTTATATACTGAACAAAATGGAAAACTTGACACATATTGTTTGTCCCCTAATAACCTCACAACGATATATATGTTCATTAATGCAGACATTTGTCGATGGGAGGGATGTGATAAAGAGCAAAACACAATATGTCATCACGATGTTTAATTGTGTAACATGTTATGGCTTGGAATGTTGAAGGGGGGTCCAAATCAACGTTCACATGATTTCAAATGAACTCATTATGCTGGGTCAGTATCGCGTGTGACCTCCCTGGGCTTGGATAACTGCCCGACACTGTCTTCTCATGGATCTCAGCAATCGTGTGAAACACTGAACCGGAAGTCGCCTCCATTCAGCCACCAGCGCCTGTCCCAATGCCTGCAGTGTCTGAGGAGCATTAACACGGTTTCTGACACGTCTTCCGAGCTCATCCCAGACATGTTCAATTTAATTCATGTCGGGTGATCGGACTGGCCAAGCCATGATTGGAATACCGGCATTTTGAAGAAAGTTCTGTGTTAATGCCGCTGTGTGGGGGATTGCATTATCATGTTGAAAGGTCAACCCAGGCCCATGATTATGGATGAATGGCACCAGCACCGGCCTAAGCACTTGGTCGCAGTAGACTTGGGCGGTCATGTTCCCCTGGGTGAGGACAAGCCTTGACCTTCCATTGCTGGTGAATGCTCCCCACACCATCACGCTTCCTCCACCGAAATGGTCGACCACTCTGACACAGCACTGAGCATGACGTTCACCACGTCTTCGCCACGCCCTTATTCTGCTATCGGCAAAAATCATTGTGAATTGGGATTCGTCGCTAAAGACCACTCTGTTCCTTGTCTCTGAGTGAATCTGACATGGCATCTCGTCCACAGAAGTCGCTGTTTACGATGTAAACGGGTAAGAATGGGACCGAAGTATGGCTTTCGGGCTCTCAGTCCAGCGGTGCACAGTCGGTTCCTGATGGTCTGTGCGGTTACCCTCCCTCCCAGGAGCACCCTGCTGGTGGAAGTTGCTGTCGTAAAGCGGTCACGGAGATGACGTAAACGGATGTACCGGTCCTCCCTCTGTGACGTCATACACTGAGGACCTGGTCGGGGGCTATCTGCAACTGACCCAGTTTGATGAAGACGGGTCCTCAGGTTATTTATTGTTTGTCTGCTGCAACCAAATGCACATGCAACGACCGTCATGGACTGCCCTCCGTCTAGACGCTCTATGGCGCGATTTCGTTCTTCATTTGACAGTCTCGGCATTTCCAATAGCAACAAATTCAGTAGAGAAAGTGTGTTTTTCCAAGTGATGTGACGACAGGCTACAAGTTTCATTCGATTTGGGACGCGAAATGCAATTCATGCCGATTCTGCACGTGCAAAACATGATTTCCATCAATTTGACCCGGCACATGCGCTCACGTGTTTCGCAAGCAATCTGATCAGCTTGTTGGCAAGCTAGTGTCAAGGTAGTAACGATTCGCTCGCTAAAATTTGATGAATGGCTGAGTTCCTTTTTATAAATGTATTTTCAAACTGTAAAGTTTTCCATTTTGTTCAGTATATATATAACACTCAACCACTGACCACCTTGTGAATGAATGAATTACAAAGTGGTTATATGTATAACACTCAACCATTGACCACCTTCTGAATGAATGAATTCATCTTTAACGACACCTCGGCACAAAAGTGCAGAGGCTATTGGGCGCAATCTAATTAAAATTAGCTCCACTATTACATGTGGATCTAACACCAGCCAGTTGGAGCTCATGTCCACCAATCAAAAGCTTACTTGCAGAATCATGCCAGTGATTTAAAAATAATTTGAAAACATTCCGAATTATCCTGAGGGTATAAGACATGTTTCGTGTGAATTACGAATGCCTTAAAACATGTTTTATTTTATAAAATAAATAATTTGTAATGTGAAACTGAAGACTGATTTAGTTGGGGGGTTTTATAAATAAATAAATAATTTTTAATGTAAAATTGAAGACTGATAACCTATCCCGTTCGTATTGGTATGGTTCGCTGTACAGCGGCCACTAAAAATGTTACCTGGACATTGGAGACTACGCAGTGTTGTTAGCAATCCGATTAAAATTAGTTCTACTGGTCTAAATAAGGCATTCGTAATTCACATGAAACATATCGTATACCCTCAGGATAATTCGGAATGTTTTCAAATTATTTTTAAATCACTGGCAATATTCTGCAAGTAAGGTTTTGATTGGTGGACATGAGCTGCAACTGGCACATGTAATAGTGGAGCTAATTTTAATTAGATTGCTATTGGGTGTTAAAAATGGTAAATATATGAATGAATTGATAATCAACACCAATATAGAAATTCAAAAATTATATAAACTGTAAAAAGCTGTGCAAAAATACTAATATCACAGGTAAGTAAAAGTAAAATTTATAATAAAATTCAGTATCTGAGAAAAATAAAAACACGTTCAGGGTGGAATCGAAATGATTCTATTACATTTCTCCTACCAAGTATATCGTTTTTCGTTTGCTTAAGACGATTGCATTGCATCAAAATGTGACATACCGTCAGAGTACACCGACAGAGTTCACACTGAGATCAAGGATGTTTCTTCAGAAAAAATGAATGTGCCAAGTATATATTATGACCGATGCGAACTCGATACAAGCCATGTTGATCCTTTCTGGACCGCCTACAGTTGGACTGCCGCTCTCTCAGTAATAGTTTGACAGAAATAAGCTTGTTCGTAACCACGCCGCTCCAATAATATTGCCAAGTTGGACAGATATATTGGCTTATGTTATGTTTAAAATCAGTATTATAAGGCACACCAACCCTGATATGAGGCAAATCCAAAACAGACTTGGCAGCAGAATTTGCCATTTGTTTTAGCCCCTGGTGCCATCATGGTTGCTCACCCCCCAAAATCAATGGCTTTATTGGCAACAGATAAGGAATACTCACTTTCGTGTCACAATCCTAATTAAGGGACACAAAAATGAATCTGTGAAAATAATAAATTGGATATCACCGAAACTTTTAATTCCTTCTAAGCCTTTAATGACTGCCCAATTTTCAGCAGTAAAAATTGATGACAAATCGGGCAATCTTATAATCATGGAAATTATTGTCTGATGAAAAGTCTGGGTGTTTGCGGGGGTTGGGGTGTGTGTGTGTGTGTGTGTGTGTGTGTGTGTGTGGGTGTGTGGGTGGGTGTGTGTCAAACATTAAATACTTTTGACATATAGTCTTATAGAGAAAACCCGATACGTTTTTCCATTAGTAGCAAGGGATCTTTTATATGCACCATCCCACTGCCAGAACAGTACATACCACGGTCTTTGATATATCAGTCGTGGTACACTGGCTGGAACGACATTTGTAGAGTGGTTGTCAACTAAACTACCTCTAAACTATCCAACCAAAACACATACAGCAACACACGACCACTCACAAAGTTTGTACTAGGTCTCTCCATACAGTAAAATAATAATTATGAAATATTGTAATTAATTATATCACCACAGGTCAAAACGTCATGAACATTGGACACTTCTGAATTAGATTAATTTCCTGGCAGGTTGTTACTGCAACTATGACATAATATTACTCTATTTATAACTTTCTTGCGTTGTTTTGTCAGAGCATGAGAAGCGGAATACACTTGTATCTGTATAATAAACCAACTTGAAAACTTTGTCAAAGTCACACTTGTAAAATGAAATGTTGAGTTATTT
The DNA here is from genome assembly GCF_016097555.1 of Gigantopelta aegis. Lineage (NCBI taxonomy): Eukaryota > Metazoa > Mollusca > Gastropoda > Neomphalida > Peltospiridae > Gigantopelta > Gigantopelta aegis. Next base: position 12,572,021 of record NC_054706.1, read on the forward strand.
AAAAAAAAAAAAAAAGATTACAATATGAACAATGCTTGTAATAACATCTCCTACACACTGAATTAAATACACAAACTACATCCTATTATGTAACAAAACACACATCTAGAGCACATTGATTTATTCATCATCAGCTATTTGATGATGTCAAACATTTGCTAATTCTGACATACAGCCTTAGAGAGGAAATCCGGTACATTTTTTTCATTAATAGCATGGGATCTTTTATATGCATCATTCCACAGATAGAATAACACATACCATGGTATTTTATATACCAGTCGTGGTGCACTGCCTGGAACGAGAAATAGTCCAATGGGCCCACCGACGGGGATCGATCCTAGACCGACCGCGCATCAGTCGATCGCTTTACTACCGGGCTACCCCCAAGCACAATGTGGACAGTCCTATTTTCAACTGAATTATACTGACGTACGGCAACTAAACATTCCATTAAATTGAAATAATAATAATATCAATTTGCAAATGGTGTGTTGCATTGACGCTTACAAACAAGCAAATACACACACACGCACGCACGCACGCACGCACACACACACACACACACACACCAACACCACCCAAAACCCCACCCACAAACAAATAACCCCCCCCCCCCGCCCTAAAAAAAAACCCAAAACAAAACCACCCACCGACAACAACAACCAAACAACAGCAACAAAAACAAACCCCAGGCTGTGTCACTATTATTGATTGTACAAATATGATTTTACAATACAAAAATAAAAATGTGCATTGATTAATACGTAGCAGAACGTTTAGTAATGTAGGTCCACCGTGTCTTCGACGGAATGAGAAAAGGGAAGCAACTCTCGTTGAAACGAGCATTCTGGTCCTGTCGAGTCGTCGCATGAGAGCCAGATCAAAATTCATTTTTAAAAAGCCGAGATAATGAAGGAAAACTGTTTTTCTTGATCAGTAGTTAAGATGTCGAATTTGTTTTAATGACAATGAAAGATGAACATATTTACGATTTCTTTGTATATTTGCGGTATTTATAGCATATTAGGTGTTTTAGTTACTTGCTTAAATAGTTGTAGTTACGACAGGTACTCATGATTAAATTAAATGCGTCATTTACGACCAACAGTATATCAAGTAAATTTAAATATTTATTCTGAAAGAACCATCACTTCTAATACATTTCAATTTTGCAAATCACATATTTATTTTTAAAAAGGAGAAAGCTTGTAAATAGAAAATATTTAGAAGCAAACATTCAAAAAGGAATACAAGTAAAAGTACGTATTAATAAAATCACCGCTTAAACAAAATACTACATGAAAAAAGTTATTTTACTCTTGTTAATAATAATACGATAAATAAAATCACCAACTGAACAAAATAATAATGTGAAAAAACTACTCTGACTCGTGAAATCCTTGTTTTCTTTGACCCACCCCTGAATTTGTGTGACCTTATCAGGTCACGCAGGGTTTCTGCCAGAGGGTAAAATGGGTATGGTACCATACCCAAATATATTTGCAGAATTGGGGTTTTTTAAGTTAACCTTTTGACAAAATTAATTACTCTTATCATTACTGTATGATTTTCTTAATCATAACCCTAAACTTAACCCATTTTCTTTCTGAGGGAGAACCCCCCCCCCCCCCCCCCCTCATATCTCTGTTGGCTGTGGTTGCATTCAATTCTATAGAGCCATACCCAAAATTTTCTATCTGGCAGAAACACTGTGGTGGTAGTGCTCCATGTTCGTTGTTTGATGATGGTGCATCAGAATCAGACGACTTGTCCATACAAAACCTCTTTTTCTAGGCAAGTATTCGTTCCTGATGAGTCATCAGAAAAGCTGATGTCATGTTGTGTGCAGTGTTCTTTCCGTGTTCTCTACGCCATGGAAGTCCTTTTGCAGATAGTTCCTGGTTCTGCTGCCTCAGGGTGTACTTCACTAGTTTCAAGAATACCTGGTTTATCAGCTAGTGCAACAAACAAACCAGAATAGTTAAGCAAACTGAAACTGGTATCCTTTAATCAAGAAACTATGTTTAGCAGCTTATTGGTTTAGGAAAACATTCAAAGGATATAGGGTTTACATTTCCAATGAGGGTGTGTACTGAATATCAAATCCAGAAGTAGTGAACACTATACCATGTCCACCTGTTGAGTATGCAGGATTCTCTCAGGTTATATTGAGTGAACAATAAACCTTACAGCTTCTGATGTGCGTGTGTGTGTGTTCAATGCACATTCCCGGTTTTGGTGTATATTTAGTGATCTCTCCGGGTTCTGTTGTGTGTCCAGTGATCTCTCCGGGTTATAATGTGTGTTCAGTGATCTCTCCAGATTATGTTGTGTGTCCAGTGATCTCTCCAGGTTATATTGTGTGTTCAGTGATCTCTCCAGGTTCTGTTGTGTGTCCAGTGATCTTTCCAGGTTCTGTTGTGTGTTGTGTGTACTATGTCACGTTCAGGTTCTGTTCGGTGTGCCACGTCATGTTCAGGTTTTGTTGTGAGTTCTCTATTATGTTCAGGTTCTGTTGTGAGTGCTATATCATGTTCAGGTTCTGTCGCAAGTGACAGGCCGTGGTATGTGCCGTCCTGTCTGTGGGAAAGTGCATATAAAAGATACCTTGCTGCATTAGAAAAAATGTAGCGGGTTTCCTCTGATGACTGTGAGTCTTATTACCAAATGTTTGACATCCAATAGCCGATGATTAATTAATGTGCTCTAGTGGTGTTGTTAAACAAAACAAACAAATAAACTGTCGCAAGTGCTATGTCACGTTAATTTTCTATGGTGATTATTTTCTCATGTTCAGCTTTTTGCTATGCTATGTTCAGGTCTTGTTGTCATTGATGTGCCAAGTTCTGTTGTGTATGCTATATATCATGTCCAGGTCCTGTTGTGTGTGCTATGTCATGTTCAGCTTCTGTTGTGCGTGCTATGTTGTGCTAATGTTTTCGTGTGTGTGTTGTGTCATGTTCACGTTCAACATTCTGTTGCTTAGCTCAGCTTAGTAACTGGTTTAACGTGTCCATAGTCCATATACCACTAGGGTTTCGAACACGCCTATCCCGAGTCCGGCCTCCGATATGACAGGGATATTCTGTTGCAAATATTTGTTAACTGTAACGTTAATCAAAGTTCATAGATCTTGCTATCGTTTATGTTGAGGCCACATTAACTTTATTCGCCTTTTAACCTGACGTCTGATTAGACTGTCTTTTGTTACTGGACTTTGTCCTGGATAACTTACAATAACGTTTGTATGTGTAATATTGTTAATCCATACTGCATACATTAGGGCGATCCTGAAGATCTTCAAAGGCAGCTGAAAGGCGGAACTTGATCACCGTAACATATAATTAAATACATGTACATCCAAAATCAGTGTGATTATGCTTGCACTTTGGTCGTATATGTCACATACAACATTATTTTGAATTAAAATTGTATCTACAGATACAAATTACATGTTGGAAACTTTGCTTCTATTAAAAACATTTCAAAATAGATATTTGTTTTTCAAGAAAATTCACCAAAACATGTTGTTTATTATAATTATGGTGCACATGAAATAGCAAACCATACAAACATTAATGTTACTGCAATTCCTTTTTATATATACAGACACCATTCTTGTATGTTGCCAAATGGTTCCTTGCATGCAGTACCAAAAGTCATATTATTTTTAGGATTCAAGCACATAAAAATATTGACATAATTAATGCGCTATTGTACTTCGCATTTATAATTTCTATGACAGACCGATAACAAAGAATACATATGTGTCGTATTTGGCACATACGACCTATGTCAGACATAATCTATCACATACGACCAGTCGTGTTCCCATAATGGACAGCAAGGAAATCGGAGGAAAGTCGTATGTGCCAGTTACATCTATTTTCGTGCAAATTGGTATCTGTGATTCACTTACGATCATTTAAATCCTTCTGTATAAGCGATGCAATTAGGGGTACAGCTACGATTTTTTGTGACAATATGTAATCGGGGATGGCGATTCCGAATATGCAAAAAAGACGTTTTAGGTCGTGTCTGCCACTTACGACCTTTTAGCTCTCACGTGACGATGTAATCATCCATAATCCACAATGATTAAGCTACATATTATGCTTTTAGTGTTGCATAATATATATTTCCCCTCTCTCTCTCTCTCTCCCCCTCTCTCCCCCCTCCCTCTCTTTCTCTCTCTCTCTCTCTCTCTCTCTCTCTCTCTCTCTCTCTCTCTCTCTCTCTCTCTCTCTCTCTCTCTCTCTCTCTCTCTCTCTCTCTCTCTCTCTCTCTCTCTCTCTCTCTCTCTCTCATATTTTTATCTGTTGATAATAAAAATATATGTTCTGTGGATGCCCAATCATACTGGCAGACACGGTACAGCTGCCAAATCTGCTTTGGATTTGTCGCATGCCAGGGTTGGTGTGCCTTGCACTGATCTTAAACATGATAAATTACCCAATATATGTTTTCAACTTAGCAAGGTTATTGGAATGGTGCAATTGCGAACAAGCTTCACGCTGTCAAGTCAGTCCTGGGAGAGTGGCAGTCCTCGTATAGATCGTGCATGAAGAATGGAATGGTCGTGTGTCGTGCTCGCTTCGACCATACATACCCGACAAATTCATTTATATTAAAGAAGGACTCTTCACCCCAATGTTAACACTGTTTGTGTACACTGGCGGTTCACCACATTTTGATGGAGTGTAACCATATTGGACCAATGACGAAAGATATATTTGATGGACGAAATGTGATAGAATTGTTTCGATGCCACCCTGAAGTTTTTACAAAATATTGTTTTTAATCGAAATTCTATTATACTTAACTGTGATACTTTTTTGCACAACACTTTACACTGTTTAATTTAATTTTAGAATTTCTACTTTAATGTTGATCATCAGTTGAATGTTCATTTATATATTTACCATTGATGATGATAACTGGTTTAATGTGCCCATATACCTCTAAGGTTTTGAACACGCCCATCCCGAGTCTGACCTGCGATAAGATCGGTGGCCTGACTCGGGATGGAGGGGGGGGGGGGGGGGGGTACAGTTGGAAATGGGCAGAATTTTGAAAATAGCAATTAGTAAAAAAGTTAATAGAATAAATAAAAAAAGTTAAAAAGTTACAAGCCAGAATTAACTGCTCGGCCGAATATTTATATAATTTTGAGCATTATAGAAGGACAGTCCAAAATTAAATGAGAGAAAGAAAAGAGGATCGGACTATTTAATAATATTAAAAAAAAGAGAAGTAATTTCGATATAAAAGTTTGAACGCAGATCTAAAAGACATTTATATATTTACTATTGTTTGACACCCAATAGTCTATAATTTTTTGTATAATTGGGTATAGTTAAACATTCATTCATCCATTCGTTCTCTTCTTTTTGTATTTACCACAGTTTGACACCCAATAGCCGATGTATTTTTCGTGCTGGGGTGTCGTTAAATATTTATTCTATTCTATTCATTCTCTTGCTTTCTGTTTGTAGGATGACTGCCACTATCTTAATCTGTTGGCATCGAATAGCTGGTGCTTTTCGTTTGGGCTAGCGTGCGAAACATCCGTTCCATCACTTTACAAAAATTTCATCCAGTAGTCTAAAAATTAAACTTATTTGTCGATACCCAATAGCCGATGTATGTTTTGTGCAGGGGTATCGTTAAAGGGTGTATACTACCAAATCAAATCCCATAGATGACAATAGTAACATATCTGGCTAAAACTCCTACCTACGACATAAGCGCCACGGATATAAATACTACCACCCCTCACACTTAAAGTGAATCAGAAAAAAATTGGGGGTCAAGCTGCTCGTTTCTGAGATAACGGGTAGCGTCTATGACTACCCTAGTTCCACACAAAATTCGAGTACTTTTTTTACAGGTATCCCATACATGTTTCAAACACAAGGCTACTTTACACACTGGTACTAGATGAAATAAAATTGCATATTTTTAAAACCCAGATGAAACTATTATTTTTTACAACCAACACACTCATATTTCTAACCAATCACAGGACTTGTGGTGTTCACTTCTCTATCAAAAGTTCGGTGAACCTCCAACTTTGACCCAGCCGGAAGTTATTTGGTTTAGTACTACCTATAAGGTTAATTCCACATTGATGCGATTATTATTCTATTATTATATACTAGATATATGTATGTAACACGTGCTACGTTTAGATGGGGTGTCGTGGCCTTACACCGGAATTTTACCCCAAAATATGACCACCATGTAGACAGCCATCCCTCATTATGCGACTCTGGTAGTGGCAGTCCTCTTGGTGGCGGTTCAAGAAGGATGCATTGTTCAGTAACATATCTCATCGGAAGACCTGCTACAACATGTTGTGTTATAGACGAGGCACTAGATAGAGAATCGTGGTATCAGCCACTGTTTTGCTAAAATATGCCCAATCGACTGCATTTTGCAGAGATCACGAATAACGTTTTTGTTGTTGAGATTAAAATAAAAATATCGCGGCCTCCAAGTAGGTTGTATTTATGGAATTCATCTTTGTACGCAATATTTAGCCCGATGTAGGTACGGTAGTCGACAAGACCTGATCTAAAAAAAAGAAGAAAGAAAAAAGAAAAAAAGAAAAAAAGAAAGATCATTGCGAAACGCGATATTACTACTATTTAATAAACTTGTATCTATACCAGAAACGCGATATTACTATTTAATAAACTTGTATATATACCAGAAACGCGATATTACTACTATTTAATAAACTTGTATCTATACCAGAAACGCGATATTACTACTATTTAATAAACTTGTATCTATACCAGAAACGCGATATTACTACTATTTAATAAGTATATATACCAGAATGCCTAGCATTTTATGCCATTGCCAGTCTGGAGCTCGACGCGGTAAGACGTGTTTGTTTCGCTTGTGCACACTGCACGTGCTTTCGCGGCTCGACTTGGGAATCCTTCACGTCGTTGTTTTTGTCAGCGAAGTGAAGTTTTTTACTGGGATGTATGCGGCCATTGGAACTGATTGAACACTGGAACGCTTCTCGTTTCGACAATCTGCACCACCAGGTTGGATTCTTTTTTTAGCGAGATTCCTTGCCTCCACGTCTTTTCTCCGTCTGTATATATTGACTTGTTTTTTTCGTGACCCGTAAGACGGCTATTCTGCAGAAAGCCACGGTTGTTCGTGTTTAGTCTCTACATGTCCGAGCCTGTCCTAGCAGCACTGGAAGACTGACCCCGCCCCACTCGTAAGAAGAAATAGGAAGCGGGGTCGGCACCTACTATACTCTTTTCTAGACTTTACTTTGTTTTATTGTGATACCATCTCGTAACCTCCGATCTAATCTAGCGACCAAATTTAATGAGTAGAATTTTCTTTATTAATTATATTAATTACAGATGGCGCATCAAAATTTTAAAGGCCCACTATTTAATTTTTGAATGTTATTTTCAAAATTGTCCGCTTAATTTTTTGGAAAAATATCCGCCCGGTCCCCCCTTCCCCTAACCCTAACCCTAACTCCAACCCTAACCCCAACCCTAGTCCTAACCCCAGCCATAACCCCAACCCCAACCCTAACCCTCAACCCTAACTGAAAATAATAATGGAGGGGACCGGGCGGATTTTATACCAATTTTTTTCTGTCCGGGACAAGCCCCTGGCTATCTAGAGACAGGCCCCGGGACGGACATGCACAAAACTCTAGTGGTATATGAGCATGTAAAAATTATTCGCACTCGCACTCGCATTTTATGTTACCAGTATGTCCGAGGTATGATTCGATTTCTATTCGGAACATTTCGAAATTGTAAAATAGGCCGAGATCTTACGATATCAGCCGAAATACTCCGAATTGATTCTTCGGATGCGTCCAAGGAAAACGTAACATTTCAGGATATTAGTCTATAAGTCATGAGGTTGAGTAAATAAATAACACGTTTGTAATATGTTGTAGTTAAAAAAGGTAAACATACTTTTAATTTTTAAACTCCACAACACCGGAGATTGTTAAATTGTAAGGTAAGACAATTGCAAACGTTAATAGAAAGCCAAATGACAATAATTTAAACTCCAGACTGATTTAAATCACCCCCAGACGTATGAAATTAACAAGTCATTGAAGTTGCTTGGTTCCCTGTCCGAGAAAGAATCAAAACGGGACACGTGACCTCAGAATGACCGCTGTCATTTGAGTTAAAACTTTGTAATGTCCTAGTTGGATACATCTTTTACTAGCTTTAATTCCATTTTTCTAATTAGCATTAAGAATAAAAGAATTTATTATCTTTAATCTTATTAACATTTTTACTTTTAGCCAATCTGATTAAAATTAGCTCTACTGGGTCTGCCAGTAGATCTAAGAGCATTGCATGGACTCCCATGTCCAGGTGACATTTCATCTATAAATAACAATTTTAATATCGACCAATTACACTTCGCCTTTTATAGCGTTATTCGGGAGCATACAAATTCGTAAAATATCGGGCGAGACTATTTATGTAAATATTATAGGCGAACTTGTTGGTCAGTTGCATTTAATTATTTCCAAAGAAGGCATCATGATTTAAATAAAATAACTCTGGAGCACACATTCATCAATGAGCATTAAATTACAGATCTGGTAAAAAAATAAATAATTGTAGACTAGAAATATAGAAATAAAATGGTCGCTTTTGAATACTCCTGTGTGTAGCAGCACTGTAGCCACTTAAGACAGGTTTGACTGTAGTGGGTTAATATAAGTTATAACTTCGTTTTGCGTATTTAATATTTTTTAGATTAAAAATTCAAGTCTCCCTCCTGTTATAAACTTCGCCCTATCAAAAGTTTGAGAGGGAAGTGCATTTGCTTCATGATGTTTAACTCTCGTGAGGCCTGATATATAGCTAAAATTTAATTTAAATGATGTCAGTATTCCAGTGATGTCACTTTGCATCTCCTTACAGTAACTTGAAAACCTTTTGTTTGAAAATAGTGATGCACTTGACTATATTCGAAGAAAACTTGTAAATAAAAAAATTGTAGCATTTACGAAAGATGGATTTCAAGTAAAATTATGGTAAGATATGTTATATTTATGGTGTATGGAGCCAAACCAAGGGTGCCATGCCCACGAACATGCACACTACCAAAATCACCTGTGCCAGAATATTTATTTACGTCTTCAGATTCAGTGTCATTTTCATAATTGTTAACGCAGCTGACATTCACATCATCAATTACATCATTACTTTCAGTTTCAAAGTCACTTTCATTGCCGTATGTGTCATTATCAAGCTAACCTTCATTGTCAGACATTATTAAATTTAGCGCTAAAATTGAAAAAAACCTCTGCAAATTTACATTCACACAGGCAGACAACTTCCGCTAATACCTATGCTGTAAAACAAATTCTGATTGGCAACAGTTCAGAATTATTTTTTACCAAACAGTTTATTTACAAAAAAGACCACATGGAAGCTGGAAAAGTGGCTTCTAGGATATATGTCAAATGACGCCAAGCTGGAAAAACAGCTTCTCGGGTTCATAGGGTTAAAATAGTTGATTAAATTCCATACATGTGCGATAGCTGGCATACTTGTGAAAAGTATTAAGAATAAATCGAACTGTGGACCAAATATCGAAAATCTAATTGAAAATAAATGAATTAGCCCATCCCTAATCAGTTATGACTTTGTAACGGTATTATTATGTCGGTATATACGTACATATATATATATATGAGTATGTGCTGGGGTGTCATTAAATGTTTGTTGAAATTTTTATTTATTTGTAGGGTTTTTTAAAGGCCAATTTTCTTACAAACACATACAGCGCAGGCGGGGGGGGGGGTTGGGGGTCGAAACACACACACACACATACTCACACCCCTCGCTCAAGGCGTAAAAAAAATTCATATCCCGATTTTAATGTAATTTCTTTCCAAAAAAATGTGGTCAGAAAGCAGCTTGGCTAGCCAGCAGAAAACACCTCAGAATAGCCCTAGATGGGGTCAATTAATTTTTCAAAATTTTGACCCCCCACCACGGGCTTCGCCAGACAGCCCAACCCCTCCCCCCCCCCCCTGCAAAATTTCCTGTGCACACCCCTGCAGCAGTATATATACATGTTGTAAAGTACCTCTATAAGCAGTGTTTCTGCCAGAAAGAAATTTTTGGGTATAGCGCTATGGAATTGAATGAAACCACAGTTAACAGAGGGTATGGGGGGCCTCCCCCAGAAAGAAAATGGGTTAAGTTTAAGAAAATCATACAGTAATGATAAGAGTAATTAATTTTGTTAAAAAGTTAACTTTTTAAAATAATATCGGCGAAACAATTTGGGTATGGCGCCGTACCCATTTTACCCTCTGGTAGAAACCCTGCTAAGTGGATAATTTGGTGGAGTATAGCTCAATCAGTAGAACGTTAGCCTAAGGTTGTTGGGTCGAAGGATCCGAGAATCCCTTCAAAGAATCCGAGAATCCCTTCAAAGAATCCGAGAATCCCTTCAAAGAATCCATTCTCTAATTGAGTTTTTCTCATCCCAACTACATGTCTCATGACTTGTATATCAAATGCTGTAACATGTACTGTTTCTACTTCATCTACTAGGCACTGTGACTGCTATATCAAAGGTCATGATATTTGCTGTCCTGTCTGGGAAGGTGCATATAAAAGATCCCTTGCTGCGTTAGGAAAAATGTAGCGGGTTTCCTCTGATCACTACATGTTAGATTTGCCAAATGTTTGACATCCAATAGCTGATGATTAATTAATCAATGTGCTGTAGTTGTGTCGTTAAACAAAAGAAACTTTCTCTCTTTTTTTCCCCATCTGCTAGGTGATAATGTCGAAGGCAGAGGATTGGAGCTGCGATGAGGTTGGTAACTGGCTACAGGAGAACGGTTTCACCCAGTACCGACAGCTGTTCTGTGTGGAACACAAGATAGATGGACTCGCTTTGCTGTCACTGGTGGAAGAAGATCTCAAGCAACCGCCTCTCAACATTAGAATTCTTGGCGACGTCAAGCGGTTGATTATTAAGATAAATGCAATGAAAGGCGAGAATCCGGAACACATGAATCCTTTGACTACAAGTAACGGCTCTGTGTTTCATCGCCCCAGGGTGGTTTATCTTTCCCCGCGGTCCAGGTACCTGGCACGTCGTTCTCTTAGTGTTGACAGTGCTGAATCTGATGATATTGACGAGGAGATCAGTTATAGTTATGGGTCGTCTTATGCCAAGAATCTTGATCCAGAGATCTGGAAGACGGCTCTCAGTTTTATATACGTGTTTGCCGTGTTTTTGTTGACTGCTTTTGTTATGGTTATAGTTCATGACAGAGTTCCAGATATGCAAAAGTACCCACCGCTACCCGATCTGTTCCTGGACAATATGCCCTACGTGCCTTGGGCGTTCGAGGCTTGCGAGCTGGTGGGCACATTTCTCTGTACAGTGTGGATCATAATACTTTTATTCCATAAACACAGGTCTGTATGCATGCACTAGTATGTAAGTTTACCTTCAAAATTATTACGGTAGCTATTATTAACTTTGCGGCGGGACGTAGCTCAGTGGTACAGCGCTCGCTCGATGCGCGGTCGGTCTGGGATCGATCCCCGTCAGTGGGCCCCTTTGGGCTATTTCTTGTCACGGCCCATGAAGTAGCGACAGCGGGTTTCCTCTCAATATCTGTGTGGTCCTTAACCATATGTCTGACGCCATATAACCGTAATTAAAATGTGTTGAGTGCGTCGTTAAATAAAACATTTCTTTCTTTCTATTCTTAACTTTTGCTAATAAATCTTCTAAAAAGTCTTTAGAAGATTTAGTAGCACAAGTGAGCACTGCCAGTGTACACTGACTGTCCACCACATTTTATGGAGTGTAATTGTTTTAGAAGACAATGCAGGAAATATTTTGTTCACCAAGAAAATATCAGAAATTGGTACACAATTTTAAAAAGCTTAATAGTGGTTGCTACTCAATGTTTCAACTAATCACCAAAATGTTCGCAGCAATGAGGATAGATATTTGATATTTAAATGAAAATCATGTTATGTGTACATTTGTAGTTCTAATTAAAAACATTTAAAATAAAGATTTACAAGTATATATCTCTGAAAATTCAGTTGATGCACTTGACTTTAAAATTGGAAAACTTAGCAGCCTCCGCATAAAAATTAAAATGAGAAAAGACACAAATATTGTTTTAGCCAGTTTTCAAATAATAATATGTATTTTCTTTAAAAATTATTCAAAAGTGGCTAAAATCTATTAGCCAGACTAAATTTTGTTGCCATGTTGTATGGAAATGATCAATTAGCTGATTTGGCAGTGTGAGCCTTAGACAGTTGAATTTTATTTTCATTTATGATTAGAATTACAAAAACCAAATAGTATATATAATGTGTAAATTTCAGGTTCATCCTAATGCGACGAATGTTTTCTCTGACTGGTACCATTTTCCTGCTGCGATGTGTCACAATGCTGATTACCTCCCTTTCCGTGCCTGGGGTACACCTGCAATGTAGTGGTCAGGTACATGTAAGCAACTTTTCCGGAAACACAGATTCTTTCACAACCCCCGAAAGATGGATTCTTTCACAACCCTCGAAAGTTGGATTCTTTTTCAAATAGTGGGGTGTTGATTTATTTTTTCATTTCAAAATTGCCAGTTCTGCTTGTGAAAAATGTAAATTTTCAGTTTTTCAGAATTAAATTTGGTATTTGTTTGATAAATATATTTCCTAGTTAACCTATATTTTCACTTGTGTGAATGTGACGTGGATGTGGACATGTTTTGTATGTCCATTTATGTGGTTGCCATTATGGTTTTGTATCCACGTGTGTTTCTGTATTTACCGCTACATGAAAAATATATCTGCAGCCATACATAGAACCACATTCCGCACAAGACAATTTGACACCGTCTTATATTACATTGTGGGGTTTCTGCCAGAGTGTATGGTGCCATATCCAAATATGTTTTTTTTTAGGTTAATCTTTTGACACAATTATGATTGTTTTAACCTGATCCTAAATCTAACCCATTTTTTCTCTGGCGGAGTCCCCCTGTACCCCCTGTCGACTGCGGTTGCACTCAGCACACACAATTGTTAATATTCCATTCCATAGCGCCATACCCAAAAATTTATTTCTAGCAGAAATCCTGACATTCGTGTCCGCATATGCACAAGCAGACACGCTACTTAACCATGCTGTTTTTACCATTTGGATTTATTGTTTATTAATTATTTCATGCTGGAATGCTATTAAACATCCAATCATTCAGTTTCTGAATTATATTGACAAGACGTGCTTGTTGAGATCACTGACTAATCACGTGTTTTGTGTGTACACAGAGGTACGGTGACATGTGGACCAGACTGACGAGAACGTTTGAGATCTGGAAGAAGTTTGGGATGTCTCTGCAAGGCGTGTCCAGCTGTGGCGACTACATGTTCAGTGGACACACTGCTATTATTACAATATTTAACTTCTTCATCACTGAGTGTAGGTTGTCTACTACAAAGTATATAGTACAGTCAAACCTGTTCTAGTGGCCACCTGTATTCAGTGGTCACCTGCCTTAAACGGCCACCTTTTTCCCCTCCCAAACAATTTCTAACGTAAATGCACCTGTAGTACTTGGTTTTTGAAAATTACAGGCGAGCGGAAAATCGCACACCTTAATATATTAAGGCGAGTGAAAAATTACTCTCCAAATAATTAAAATAGTCTGCGATTGGATTTTGACTGGTATGTCTACAAAATTGTCTATTAGACCAGTATTTCCCGATTTGTTCAACAAAGAGAAATACCAGTTTAACGACTACATGGAAGCCACTTCCATGTTTTTAATTTTTATTGTTTTAATAAAAGGACTGGTCTGCACCTGTAATAAGTGGTCACCTGTCTAACGCGGCCACCGGCCACCCAAATTGGATCCCAAATCGCTAAACTGCCTGTATTAAGCGGCCACAGTAAATGTTTATTATTATATAAAAGAGATATTTAACAACAGTGATGAGGTGCAGCAAATAACCGATCTTCACATCTTCAGGAATACTATAGAGTACCCATTCAGTCCCGACATCTCTACTGTGTATCAGAAAGTATGACTATTGAGTGCATCTAATTGCCTCTGGGCAGGCTACGCTTGACATTTGTAGGTTCACTTACTATGACAATACTCGGCATCGAGTAGAAATTGAATAATTGAATAGAAAGAAAAAACAAACTTGTTGAGAATGGTTTAATTTAATACTACTAGTACATTCCAGTTAGTTTTTGCAGGAGGCGACATATCAAAAGTTGGTTTATAGTAAACTGTGTAGCACATAGTTGATTAGCTTAATTAGCAGTACAGACCCTAAAACAAGAAACAGCAACAAATGCTTTAAATACTATATGTCGCAGCCTGTACTCAGCAGCCACCTGTCTTAAGCAGCCACTTTTATCTACTCCCTTGTGTGACCGCTTAAGACAGGTTTGACTGTATATTGATTAGCATAATATACAAACAAACAAATTAAAATTGAGTGGGACAGGCCTCGAATTTGGCAAACTAGAGGCCAAGGCCATTTCAGGGAACGTTTTGTTTTCAAAATCTAGATTAGCAGTATTTCTAGTCAATTGAAAATTAATTAGCAGCTGTTGTTTAATATAGTGATCTCTGGAATTTGCGTAGTGATACTGTACAAAATATGCCCTGTATTTGGCTTGGGCTGCTGGAGATTTTGTTTAGAGCATTGTGACGATAAGGCATGGCAACAAGGCAAACTTTAACAAGCGTCTTGGCACCCATTCAACAATTTTCAGGAATATCGTTCAAGTATGATGACCAATTAGTTACATTACATTAGTAATATGACTCCGGCATTGTGGCAAGTTGGCGCATGGCTGTTTAGGTCGAGCCTAGATGGGCTAGGTGCAGGATGAATGAGTATCTCCACTTAACAATGATTGATACTAATATCAGCTGAGCTACTTTATACATTACAATACATCTCAGGGTCAGTAGAATGCTTGTCTGAGGTGCTTGGGTCAATAGTTTGAATCCCCTCAGTAGACCCATTTTCTGAACGTCTGGAAGTGTCATTCAATGAAATTTCTGTTTGACTTTCTGTACCTTTCATTCATTTACTGCTCTGCTCGTATCTGCTGTTTTGCCACTGCACATCAGTATCATTTATACATTCTATTTTACATTCAAACCTGTTGTGTTGGGAATTCGGTGAAATATGGTGATTGATCATGCATCAAAACAATGATTGACAGGGAACATTTTGTTCAGTATCGCATCGTAATTCGTTACGCAGGTTTTCGATATCACTCCCCGATTTTAAAATATTAAACCGTAGTTGCTAATCTGGTTTCAATGACTAGAAAAAAAGGTTTCTAATCAATATTGGTACAACAAAATGGTCCCTGCTCGATTAGTATTCAATTAAAATATACATTGTGCCATGGAGTAGCACATCTCTTTGCTTCTACAGGCCAAATGGGTTGAGAAGGTAATAATTTTGTCTTCTATAGTATTTCTTGGTGTGTTATTCAGGCAATTAAGCATTTTTCTGTTTCCGAAATTCCACAGAATAATAACTTAATTTACTAATAAATATTAAATGTGTTTTTTTTTGTTTCAGATACCCCACGGAATAGATTGTATTACTTGCACATGATGTCGTGGGTTCTCAACTTCTTTGGAATATTCTTCATTCTGTCGGCGCATGAGCATTATTCGATCGATGTGTTTATTTCCTTCTACCTGACTTCGCGTCTCTTCATGTACTACCACACACTGGCCAACAACAGGTCCCTCCGGCAGACTGACGCTCCCCGAACCAGAATCTGGTTTCCCATGTTTTCATTCTTTGAATCTAAATGTGATGGCATCGTTCCAAACAAATTTGAGTGGCCACTGATATGGCCGAGATGCATTGTCGAGTATTTTGAGCCAACAGATCACGAAAAAGCTAAAAAAAATTAGTTAAAGATCACATGCAATTTGTCCAGTCTACAAAAATCAGAACGTATAAGACTACAGTCGTTCTGATTTAGGTGTTCTCACAGTATGATTTGATCACATACGACAAGTCGGTGTGACTAATCGCATAATGAGAACGCCGCTTAAAGAGTGGTAAAAGTTAAGGAGAATATTGAAAGTAATTTATTAAAACAAATAGTTAACGATCCAGTACGAAGTGAGGGCAGCTATTGTCACATTTCAGGGATGAGACCATGTGTTATCAAAGATTTTGTTTTTGTTTGAACCACTCCTTTAAACGAAATGGTTTGCTTTAACCTGACTAAATTCAGGAAACCTGTTTTGTTGTTTTGCATTTTATAATAACTGCCTTTTGTTTTTCCTTTTTAATATATTTGGGAAATAAAATACATAACAATTGCTTGACTTGTTTCAGGGACGGATCCAGGATTTTGACTTGATCAAAGGGTGTATATATTTTTTAACAAAGGTTTTCTGTTAGAAACAGTATTTTTGAAGTAAAAATGAGGGAGAAACTGCTATCCAGTTCTAACACTTGATACAGTGTGTTAATGTTGCACTTGTTTTTTTCCTCCAATAAGTGCTGGATCTGTAACGCTTTGCAACAAAATAAATGCCGGGCCTCTAATTAACGCTGGCAAATATTTTCAATAGCCATCATAAAATATAATAATTTGACATTTTCTCTCCAATTATATACCTTTACATTAAAGGGCCACCATATATAAAATAATGTTTTTACTTAACATGCTTACCCCAACCTCTGATGTGATATATTTTGTAAATAGTCCTTGTGTTTCATAAAATCAAAATCAGAAACCTTTGTTGGTTACATGAACAAAGACAATAATATTTTGCATATAGAAGTGCATTAAATGTATTTGTGTGGTGTTCCAATGATCGTTGTCAAACACTACATTCCATTTCACCCAACCAGTGTACCTGTTGATTGAAGTCCCCTTTGATAACAATCCAACAACAATTTTTTGGAATATTTCAGGTAATTTGTGTTCATTAACATTCAGCGTGTGCTCCCTGTTCAAATTCATTTCAGTCATTTATTACTTTAAAGTGATTTCTAAGTTATTTACCTCGATGGAAATGTGCTTGTCTGAGTTGCATTGGATCATGGGGTTTGACCACTCCTGTTCCAGCCACCAAAAACCATGGTATTTACTGTCCTGTATTGGAAAGTGCATACCCCATGTTGCATTGTGGTAGGAGTAGCCCAAATGGTGGCGACAGTGTTTTCTCTCATTCTCTCTCTGCTTAAGTTTCAAAATAATCATATATTTTGGACACCAAGGACCAAATTTACGAATCCTGTTTTTCTTAATGTAGGTGTTTAAGCATTGTAAATGTATGTAGTTGCACGCGTGTAAGTCTTTGTAAATTTGTCACCAAATAACCATCGGCACTCTACCCATTGCCAAAATTGCTTATTTTTATACAAAGTGGCTGTAACATTTAGTATTTTTTCTAAAAAAATATTGTTTAAATTAGCCACTTTTTAATAATTTTTAAACACATACTCTAAATATTATATTGAAAATTTACTTAAACAATATTCTATCCTGTTTGACCCCTAGCTTAACCATACATTTAGTTTAAAATATTCTGAAGTGTTGTTTTAAAAATATTCCTTTCAAATAGCACTTGATACGTAATCTAAACACTAAGCATGATTTCAGTTATCGGAATTGGATCATGTTTTTCATTTGACTTACTGGCGAGAAACCTAACACATGTGAAGTAGGTACAAATCGTTGTTTGGTTTTTTTCCATTTGACTCTGACACTGTGTTTGTTAACTTTGCAGTATTAGGTGCTTATTTTGAAATGTTGGGTAGCTTAATGCATTTAAATACTTGTAGGCAGTGGCCTCGGTGGCGTCATGGTTAGACCATCAGTCTACAGGCTGGTAGGTACTGGTTTCGGATCCCAGTCGAGGCATGGGATTTTTAATCCAGATACCAATTACAAACCCTGAGTGAGTGCTCCACAAGGCTCAATGGGTAGGTGTAAACCACTTGCACCGACCAGTGATCCATAACTGGTTCAACAAAGGCCATGGTTTGTGCTATCCTGCCTGTGGGAAGTGCAAATAAAAGATCCCTTGCTGCCTGTTGTAAAAGAGTAGCCTATGTGGCGACTGGGTTTCCTCTAAAAAAACAGTGTCAGAATGGCCATATGTTTGAAGTCCAATAGCCGATGATAAGATAAAAAATCAATGTGTTCTAGTGGCGTCGTTAAATAAAACAAACTTTACTTTAAATTCTTGTACTAAATGTAAAAGTAATGTAGTGATATATTTTGAATTTGGTGGACATGACTGAGGTCAGGCAGGTTATTGGAGTGGATCCACATGATTTGGTTGGGGGTTTTGGACACTTGTACATAATTGCTTATTTATTTCCTGCAGTATTTAAGACACATATTTTATTGTTATTCATATGGTACCCTGTACATGAATAACATTTTCAATAATTAATATATTGAAGCTTTACTTGTAACACTACTATAACAAGCGTTGACACTTCTTAACATATTGTTAATATGTCAATTAACACTTTTTCTTCATAAATTTTATTTGTGACAGTTGCAATAATGTTGTAGCTAATAAGTTTTAAAATATTGTAACGGTCTTTGAAACTTGCAAAATTAATTTGCAAAACAATACTGAACCAAATATTCCCTGTTATATTCCCTCAAACTCCTGTAACATTTGATGTAATACAGTAAAGTTTTCAGTTGCATTTTTTTTTTTTGTGTGTTAACAGTCACATGTATGTTGCATTTATATTTAAATAACACTATCGTAGGTAAAGTTACACTTCTGTATAGATGAATTATTTAACCTCTGTGTTATTTTTTGCCCATACTTTTTTTTTTTTTCATGTATCATCCTGACCTGATGAAAAATTGTCTGGGCATTTTAAAGAGACCGACCCTATTTTTTACTATTAGAACCATTTGTGATCACTGAAATCAAACATTACTTCTATTTTATTGTTTATATTATCCATTTCTGTACAACCCAAGTGTTTTTGGTCATCCTGGTGTTTCTAATGCCTCAAAATGCATTTTTCATATTTTTAAAAACGCACGTCCATCTGAGAAGTAATGGTTATGGAGTCGAGTTTTAGTCTATTTTAAAGAGTATTTCACTGGTTTAATGTCACAGACTCTTGTTTCACTCGGTTGTAACGTTATCAAAATGTGTTACAGGTTTGTAAATTAATCAAACTTGGTGTTAATTTTTACGGGTTGAAACTAGGGTCTGTGACTTTAATAAGGCTTAAAAAGAAATGTGTGTTTTCTGACCTACCCTAATTTTATGTAGCAACACGGAATTTGTTGGAAGCAAACCTTTTAAAAAAACAAAATATTATGATTCCTGATCTTTTGCAATCAGCAAACTAGATTCGGAACACCTCAGCTGATTACAGTTTCTTAGTTTGATTCGATTTAACAAAAAACCAGAAAAACAGTTCCTACTTACATGTACCTACCCTATTTTTTTTTTTAGGATTAAACCTGAAACACATATATATATTTTTAGGTCTAAATAAATACTAATTAATCGATCCAAAATATAATTTTGCACAATTCACATGACATTTTTTAAATGCTGCTTTTCAATGTAAATACTGGTTTCCATAAACCAAGAGTAAACCGACAAAATCTGTCTTTTAAGCTTTAAAACAGCAGCCATTTTGAAGATGTACGGGTAGAGACTGTGCATAACATGTATACAAAGACTGTGACTTCAATCATTTATCCTATTGGAGACTTTTTACATTTTGAGGGCGAGACATAACCCAGTGGTAAAGTGTATACACAATTTGTCTAAGTCTATCCCATCCTCCTACAAAAATGTTTTTTGTAAATCATTTCAGTTTGGTTTGACGTAATAAAAAAGTAAGTGTTTTGGAAATAAAAAAATACTATTTTTGTGTGCAATTTAGAAAACAATTGTCTCTGAAATAAATACCTTGTATATAATTATATATATACCTATTAGGAATTATTTATAGATTTGCTTAACATTTATTATTATTTTGTGTTGGCATTAGTTTGTTTTTTGTTTTTCTTTTTTTATATATATAGACCATCATGTAGAAATTTTGTTTTTATAGTGTGTAATATAAGAGTGCACAATCCAGTATAGAGTAAAGTTTACTTTAGTCAGTTTCTTTTAAAAAAAAATCTAAATATATAAATCCTTTTTTCCAGCAATGACCGAAAAAGAAACTGATTTAATGTAGGTTTTTTTCCCTTTAATGTTAAAATTTTCAAGAACTAGTCATTTTAGGACCTTTTGGGGTTTTAATCTACATTGTAGGATATCTACCGGCCTTGGTGGCATCGTGGTAGGCCATCGGTCTACAGGCTGGTAGGTACTGGGTTCGGATCCCAGTCGAGGCATGGGATTTTTAATCCAGATACCTACTCCAAACCCTGAGTGAGTGCTCCGCAAGGCTCAATGGGTAGGTGTAAACCACTTGCACAAACCAGTGATCCATAACTGGTTCAACAAAGGCCATGGTTTGTGCTATCCTGCCTGTGGGAAGTGCAAATAAAAGATCCCTTGCTGCTAATCGGAAGAGTAGCCCATGTAGTGGCGACAGCAGGTTTCCTCTCAAAATCTGTATGGTCCTTAACCATATGTCTGACGCCATATAACCGTAAATAAAATGTGTTGAGTGCGTCGTTAAATAAAACATTTCTTTCTTTCTTTGTAGGATATTTACAATATTACTTTGTAATTATATATATATTCCAGTTGCTTAAATTAGTAGTTTAATACATATCCATTTTTATTATTTTATATGCCAATTTTTTTTTTTTTTCCTGATGTTTTTGTACAAAGAACTTAGAAGTATTATTTATTTATTTGTTTAAAGATCGAGGGCTTCACTCTTTGCATTTCTTTGTACACTCTTTGTGGAAATGAGACTAGTGCACTAATCTACTATTTTAAATTACTTTGTTTTGTTAAATTAAATGTAATTCTTTTGGAAAGGTTGATATATACTAGTAATATGTAATATTAAGTAAATTTGTTCACGTTTGAAAATATTGCTCACCTCATAAGCTCCAGGCAAGGGATTTGCGTTCCACAGAAGAACAAAAATGTCCGTATAGCTTGCACATATTGACAAAAAGAAGTTTTGAATAGCACTTGTTGAACAATTACTGAATCAGTAAAATGATATTCTAACACTGGGGATGGCTGGGATTAAAGCAACAGCTTTTCAATCAACCAGCATGAGTCGTGCTGTTGCCACATTTTTAGGTAAATGATAAAAACCCACCACTTCTAAGAGAAAATTGTGGTACACATGGGCACACAAACACAATCGCGCTTCACGAATATTAGGGACTTTATGCATCATGTAAATTAAGCTGTATAATTTAGTTAATGAAAGAATGCTTTCTTTTCAGACTTTTGTGTATAGTTGTTTATCAAGCAGTATCTTCTTATTGAAAATATAACCGGTCACACAGGTCTGGCCTGCAGTTGTCTTGAGAATGAACTAAATTGTTTATAAACAGTTGCATGTTTTATACATTTGTCCACATGGTTATTGAACATTTTCTTTTCTTAAGACCATGACTTGAACATAACCAGTACTAGTAGTTACCTCTCAAGATATTGTAGATAGGACCGGCCTCGGAGGTACAGTGGTTAAGCCATCGGACTACAGGGCGAGTTCTTAAGGGCTCAGTGGGTAGGTGTACGGTCACTACACCCTCTTCTCTCTCTCACTAACCACTAACCAACTACTAGTAACAACTAACCCACTGTCCTGGACAGACAGCCCAGATAGCTGAGGTGTGTGCCCCGGACAGCGTGCTTGAACCTTAATTGGATATAAGCATGAAACTAAGTTGAAATGAAATGTAGATAAGGTATAAAATGCTGTTACTGTATTTGGGAAATTGAACATTTGAAAAGGCCGACGTGTATTTTTGTGCTGGGGTGTATTTAAACATTCATTCATTTATTCATTTGTGGTGTTATTCATTGTGTTATTTGTTACGGGTATTACCATCACCTGCACTTAGTTATTCCCTGACGTTAATGGCATATTGATTACTAAATACACTTTTAGGTTTTCAAACCAAGAGCATCAATTAATAGTAATACTATGAACTGTGCTGATCATAAAACATATTTACAGTAATGTTTTATAATCGTTGAGATACTATGCAGGCACATATGCCGAATTGGATTGGGAGGTTTTATGTATTAACATTTGTTTTAATGTTATTATTAAAAATATTCCAAAGGCATATCATTGATGACATTTGAAAACATTCCGTTTAAATTAATATGTTGTGCCAAAACTAAAAAAAATACCATCAAATTATTTTCCGATAGTTATATTGATCACTGAACTGATTTTTGTGAACACATTTAAAGTACTTTTTGTTGATTTTCATACATTTATTTAATACTTTACCTTAATGAATATGGATTATTTGAAAAGTGCTTATGTGCTTTTATGCTTTTATGTAGCTTATGTAAATCACTCAAAGTTTGTCTGCCATTCAGCTGTGATTTCTTTTCAGTAAGTATTTCTTGATATCCCACATAGATGAAGATTAGTGTGATAAAGATTATACAATATTGTGTTTAAATTGTTAAGTTGCTGTTGGCTGGATTTGAACATTGTGTTTAAAGTGTTATGCTGCTGATTGGCTGGATTTGAAACAATAATTGGTGTCAAGGAATCTTTCTTGTTGTTTATCTATGGACACACTTGACATTGAAGTAAAATGGTCACGGATGCCTAAAGACTAGTGACAATCCTAGTAGTAATATAGGACTAGTTTCAAGGGGCAGGGGGTCACGAATAAGGGACGGGGGGGGGTGTAAAAATATATAAATTTGCTTGAGCGTGGGTGGGTGGTCTGACACATGCACATGCTTCCTGACTAAATTTTGATATTTTACAATCTGATATGCATGTACATATTAACAACCTTGTTGTATGTGTATTTGTAAGCTTGTTTTTTTTATTGGTTAATATTAGCTACATGTAAGTATCAATGTATAATGTTATTAATTAAGATAAATGAATGAAATCAATATTTGGCAACCTAAATATGTCACATAACAAGACTTTAGGCATAGGCACATGGGATCCTATTTTTGTAACGGGGGGAGGGGGGGGGGGGGTGTGTGGCTGATTTTTGCCTGAATTAAATGAAAATGCCCAATTCTGGATAACAACATTTATTTACATTAGCATTATTGCCAAACAGTTATGTAGGGTTGCAAACAAATCACTACACATTTTTACATGGATTACAACTAATAGTGTAGTTAAAATGATTGAAATATTTGGCGACATCATTTTGCCTGGACATCTCTATTGTTTTTTACCGAATTTGAGGATTTGCTCTAGGACCAGAGGGGTAGTTGCCCCCCTCCCCCTCCGTCTCCTATGCTTATGACTATAGACTATCATGACTCATTTACTACAATGTCAAGTGCCTGTGATCGGTGTCAAGTTTGTAAATGTATTGAGACATCTGCAGCAGTTAGTCTTTCGCCCCTCATTGCCAACATTGTCTTAGGCTCCCATAAACAACATCACATTGTCTTCATAAGTATTTTTGTACAGCACTGCAAGATTGCAAAGTTGTGACAGTTTAGTGAATTTAGGCAGGATCCTATAAGAGGCCAAAACTTGTAACTGCATTCATAGGACATGGGCATACATGACCGAACCCACCCTGAAATCGCTTTTTTTATAATTTAATATATCTGACATTATTATATTTACTCAACATAGAAATATATGCCCAATATCTCTGCAATCTATTTTGGTACCCCCCCTTTTCAAAATCCTATGTACGCCCATGTAGGAGCTTTGTAAATATGCTAGATTTTGAAAGCTTTGTATGTCTTCACTTGTGTTATATACTGATAATATATATATATATATATATATATATATATATATATATATATATATATATACTGATTCCACTGTAAAGAACATAACATGTTTAGTGTGCTTGCCAGGTTTTGAGAATTATTTGTTATCCATGCATTAAATGTAACATGTTATACATGTCCTCTGTGCTTGCAAGGTTTTGATAATTATTTGTTATCCATGCATTAAATGTAACATATTTTATTTAACCCTCTGTTACTTTATTATGGGTGGGTTTTTTGGTGTTGTCAATGTCCATTTATTTAGTTTCCAGCTTGCTGTGCTAGTCATATTATTTATATTTTATAGAGGATTCTTTTCAGGTCTAATACAAAACATGATACGGTAAACATATAATCAGTTGGTTTTACAGATGTTCAAGATAATTACAGTTAAACTTTGTAATCTTGGTGTAGAATGATAGCTTGAGATCACAGCGGGATACGATAAACAGTAGTTGGTGAACATTATGCCAATGGACAATTTCCCAACATGGAGATATCCTGGGTAATGAGATAACAGAGGTGGAGATACTTGTAGTAATTTTTTCACTGTATTTTTATCTAGTACACAGTACATGCTTTAAATTAACATCTGATGGGATGTTGATCATACATGTGTCTTGTTTGAATCTAGTCATTATTAGGGGTGGGCTTTAGCTCAGTCGGTAGAGCGTTCACCTGCGGTGCTTTCATCGTAGTATCAAATCACCTTGGGGACTCATTCTTGGATTGGGTTTTCTGCCTGTCTAATCTGATATATCAAAGGTTGTGGTATGTGTTGTCCTGTCTGTTGGAAAGTGCATATAATAAAACCCTTGCTGCTAATGGAAGAATGAAGCGGGTTTCCTCTACAATAAAGTATCAAAATGACCAAATGTTTGACATCCACTAAACGCTGATGATTAATAAATCAGTGTGCTCTAGTGGTGGTGTTCAACAAAAGCTTTAACTCTAGTCGTTATTGTTTCACAAGATTCTAGTTATTCTTGGTGGTGACTTGTCAACATGATCATGTAGCTAGTCTTCATATCAAAAAAGTAGCACAGGATCCTTTGTGTGCACTTATAGTGCATCCTATAAACAAGACGGTGCATACCATGGCTTTTTGTATACCAGTCAAGGGCACTGGTTGGGATTGGAAAAAACAATGGGTTGACGTGTCCAGTAAGTGCTCTTACACTGAACTACATCCTGCTTGTTTTGGTAGGACTAGCCAATGTTATGACAGCAGGTTTCCTCTCTCAGACCAAGTGTGGGTTTTAGCCCTGTAGTAAGGCGACACCTGATGAGTGATAGTTGGAAATTGCACCATGGAATATATCACTTTCTGCTGACATGTATCACTTAGTATGAATCAACATATGTGAACTGTATATTAGGTAATAAAAGTGATTAATACTGTATGCTACATTGTGAACATGCTTTTTTGCTTCTTTTGTTTCTTTTTTTGTTGTTGTTTTTTGCATTTTTTTTTGACATTGTTAATATCAGTGTTTTGAATTCTTCTGTGCATTAAACTAGGATGTCATTAATCACACTTTATTCATTCGTTTTCATATTCTAGCTGATGAACAAAAGTTTATGTTGTTGAATTGTTTGTACAGTGGTTGTGTTGAGTTTTAGTTTTTAATTGTAAATTTTATTTTGTTTTGTTTTGTTTTCATTGTTGTCAACATGACTGTTGTATTTAATATATTTTTTGTTGTGTTTTTGTTGGTTTTATTTCGGGGGGTTTTGGTAATGGAAATGCATGGGGTACATATGTTGTACACAATTCCAGAGCCATATTATTACCTGTATAGAAGTAAAAGTTTGTTTTGGGAACTGGAGAAGCATGCCTAATATTGTGTCTGATAGAAAGATGTTAAGAGCCACAGTGTCACACAGTAAATATTATTATTATGCACTAGTGTATCATTAAAAATGAAGAAAGTTATTTTGTTTCCTTTTATGGCTAACCTTTAATTGTAGCCATAATTCAGTTATGTACTAAAATACAAGTTTGGTATGATGATTACATAGCTGGATGAGTAATTTACTTTTCAGAACAAATTAAATAGGTATACTTTTTGATAGACCCCCTCTCACTTTCCACAAATCTTCCTTGCAAGTATCCAGTTCCTAAAACTCATTTTCACGAAGGCATCAGGCATTTGTGCAGGAGATGGAGCTTCGAAACAGCCCCCTGCTCCAAGTGAATTTTCTTCTCTTTCTTTTTTCAATGTATTTTCTGAGGGTGCATGACTCGACCCATCCTAAAAACATAGCTTATCACAGTCCAGACACTCCTGTATGCGTGCCTGAGGCATGCTTCATATATATGCTATTAAGTATTAAGTGCAACTGAATCACTGCCTTTATTGTTTAATCCATGGAGTTGTCTGATTGTTATGTCACATTTTTGTGTGTGTGTATGTTTTACTGATATGTCAAACATTTTCAACTTCAGTTACAAACAATGATGCATTGTTTAATAATATATTTTTGAAGGTTGAAATGCTTTGGTTAAAACTATTACTACTGTGACAGTTTTTTAGAAACAAATTTGAATATAAATGTCAGCATGTTAAACTTGTTTTTATAGGTGTGTCGCGCTGTTATATAATCTCTTGTCATGTTGTTGTAGATCATGTACACAGGTACCTCCGAACAGAAACCCCTAATACAAATACTATAGTTACATATATAGAGCACTCTTTATTATATAATGTTACTATAACATATCTGACGTTATTGTTTGGGGATACCTGTGATCATGTATAGAGAACCAGTGCAGGGTTCACACTGGAACACATTGTGTTTTAGCCAATTTTCACATCCGTATAGTTTTACTTGAAAATTATTCAGAATTGGTTAATTAAAAAATAAAATATTAGCCAAACACTTTGCACAAAAATTAGCATATATTAACTAATTTAGCAATGAACATGGTGAACCTTGCTAATGGTCAACATTAAACAAAATAGTGTATACTGTAATAGAACCAATTCTTAAAACTTGCATAAACTTAATCGATCTCTCCTTGGTTCCATACTTTCCTCCATGCTTTTAGTTTTTCATTACAATAACAAATAAGAGAAAAAATTGCTTATTTACCAACCAGTACTGCTAGAAAGGGTTAGTTGCCTTATAGCAAGCTCATACTCAGAAATGGGGTTTAGGAGACATGAGTGTGTACATGTGATCCTCCCATTGGGGGTGAGGGGGGTAATGGGGTGGGGTGGGATGGAGGAGGGGAGTGTCAAAATAATTCCAGTATATTTGGTCCCATATAATTTCTTATTTATACTGTGAATTATCTATTGATATAGTGAGATCTGAATTCATTTTGGGTTGCCAGTACATCTGCTTCTTATTTGTGAGTGTGTGAGAGAGATGGAGAGAGGGAAGGACGGGGGAGGGAATATATGTTGGAGAGGAAGAGATTTTGCTTACCTGATGTAGTGTCAGTTTTTGTGGTTGTTGTACAACTGTTCAAATGAGTAGTAATACAAATCATGCATTACATGCATTGAAATTATTTTTCTCTTGTAATTACTTGAAATAAACTATTAGTACATGCATTTCTACCAATAAAAAAAGCTTCTTTTTATAAAATCAGTTTTCTCATTACGTTTTCATTTTAGTGTACTAATGTTAATTGTTTTTAATTATCCATAAGCTCTAGTATTTGTTACAAATAAGATTTTTGAGCACAATTATTGTTGGATACTACTAGTCTGATGTAAAATGAAATGGTGATTGTAACCAGGACTAAGCAAATTGGGTCAGTATAGTATGGCTCCCTGTGGGTTCACGAATTATTACTTATTTACCTTTTTTACATTATTTATTTATTTTTAGAAAAATATTCCAATTTGATTACCTTTTTTGACCATGCTACACTGTTGGTAAATTAGCACCTGTGTGCTATTCAGACAATAAGAGGAATTATTGATAATTGCTGTCTAATATTTGAAAAGAGTAGATATTTGGAGAATTAACTAAAATTTATGCTGGAAACAGCTTCCCCCCTTTATTTAACTAATCCATGACATTTCATTAAATATTTATTTTGACATGATCAGATGTTTGTTGGTACAATGTACATATTATTAATTTTTGATTTTGGTGTTTGGTTTTTAATACTTAACCATGTGTACCTTTCTCCTCAAATTGTTTTTTGCTTGTGTTTTGTCATTTAATTCATTTACTTATTAATAATCATGGAAGCAATAAGTTACATGCACACATATCTATACACACACACAAAATGAATGCATGCACATACAAAAATATGTGCATGCTCACACACACAATTATGCAGAACATTGGTTAAATGTATGAGATATTCGACAGTTTGGATAAAAGTGCTATTGTATTGTTAAAATCTGTGCGTGTAAGTGTATTTTGTACCTGGTGATCCAGCTTTAAAAATCAGTGGAAATAAATTCCTAATTATTGAGATTAATATTTTCTTTTCTTTTCTTTTCTTATCTCCATTTTTAGCGAGGTGAGAATATATATTTTTTTTTTTTTTATGTGCCCTGCATTCATCATTGTTTGTGGTAATATCCGTACTGTTGGGCAAAAAAGGACAAGAAAATGTTAACATCAACAGACCACATGTTAAGGTGCATCTATTGTGTATCAAACCTTAGTAATAGTGACTGATGATTCAGATGTTGAGCTTAGAAAACTGCAGTTGACCGTGATGCAAACAATAATATCTGCTGTTTCATTTATTTTACTTGTATTCAGGCAGGCATGCCAGAATGTTTGCAAAATTAAGGGTGTGGTTGGAGGTCTAAATTGAGGTGAGCATTATAATGTCTAGAAAATGTATACTAGTTGTCAAAAAACTTTATATTATACAATATGTATTAAAAAAATAAACTGCAATTCGTTTTGGCAAGGTGGTTCAGTCCATGGAACCCTTCTGCATACGTGACTAATATATTATGGCTGCTTGTAAAAAAAAAAAAAAAAAAAAATCTATTTAAAGGAAGGGACAATCAAGGCATTTGACCTGGTATGCATATTCAACGCTATATAACACATTATTGCTAAATATCAACACGCATAATCGTATAGTTGATTAATAAAACGGTTAAATGTGACGGCTATTATATATAACGGGCGCAGCCATTTTGTATCATCCCAGTGAATACGCCCTCTCGCGAGCTGGTGGTTACGTAATACCTAACGTATACTATCACGTCAGGAATTAGTCTTCGAAATGAAGAAACAAAACACCTGATTTTTGCGAATGCATCGCAATATTCTGTAATAATAGTCATGGGCGTATGGGTACTCATTGATTTAGGGGGGCTGGAGGGGTTGATTTGCCCGAAATTTTACCCAGATAAAAACTGCCCGAATTTTTCCCTACTGTTTTTCCCGAATTTGCGCTTCCCACAAGCAGGATAGCACAAACCATGGCCTTTGTTGAACCAGTTATGGATCACTGGTCGGTGCAAGTGGTTTACACCTACCCACTGAGCCTTGCGGAGCACTCACTCGGTTTGGAGTCGGTATCTGGATTAAAAATCCCATGCCTCGACTGGGATCCGAACTCAGTACCTACCAGCCTGTAGACCGATGGCCTAACCACGACGCCACCGAGGCCGGTGGCTGCTTGTAAGTCATGATGTTCACATTTTCTTAAAGGTTTGTCTGGGAAATACATTCAATACGTCTTGATACAGGATCGTCCCATTTGGTGTGGTACACATAGTCCATCCACTCTTGATACTTCATAGTAAAGTCGACGTCTTATACATCATTTGGTGGGTAGGCCTACATGGTGGATACTGTCTTGTAGCTGCTGCTGCTAGCATGTTTGATATTTGATACTCCTTGGAGTAATAGTACATCACTTTTGTATAATAGTACAGCAAAGTATTGTCTATATATCCTGTCCTGGACGAAAGAGCCTATGCAAGTCAACACCTGTGTCCATGGTAGGTGTGTGCTACAGCAGTCTGCTCTGAATGTGCACGTTAAGCCTTATGACCTGACCCGATCTAACCTGCCAATATATGATTCAGAATCATAAACGTCGATGTCGTTGTGGGGAATCCAGTATGTTTGATACAGGATCAACAATATTGCTAGAACAGTAGATCCCGGAGAAGCCAGTGTCACAGTTACAGTACGACCTTGGTGTATTCGTACAACCTAGAAAGCCCAGTATGATGCAGAATTAACAAATATAAAAATGTGTACAGCCTAAAGAAGTGGAATAATTTTTAAAGTTGGTCTATTGATGCGCATTGGTGTGTTTTCGTATAAGAACATCAAACTTTAGGTAACCGGTCAAAACCCCCTCAGTCAAAACCCCCTCCAGTCTAAACCCCCTCCAGTCAAAACCCCTTCCAGTCAAAACCCCCTATTTAGAAAATAAACCCGAGTTTCTTATAACTGTTATGTTATAAGAAATAAAAAATAATGCAAATAATTGATACCAAAAATATAAAGTATTGGAGTTTATTCACGCTTGCATATGATATAATTTAATTGCATAGAATTTCATATAATTGCATAGGTCACAGTTCATTAGATCACATTTAGATCTACTTCCATCTGATGCAGTGTCCGATGCCTTTCAGTAGCTAAGATCAAACAATTTATAAATATTGTTAATTACTATCAAGTTCTTTCATTATATTATTTTATTATTTAAGGATTTTTCCAAGGCTTCCCAATTACATTAATCTCTAAGATCAAACATGGCTCTAAGATCAAACATTTTACAAACATTATAATTCCAAGTCTATGAGTAGCTTCATTTAAAGCCTTGAAGTCTATGTCGTGTAACATACACTAAATAACAACATAACTAAATATATTTCAGAGAATTATTTATGAAAAATTAAAACAATTATCCATCTATATCAACATTATACTAATTTTACCACCATAAATACAAACAAAAATAAGAGGTTTTTTTGACCATTTGACTATTTATTGTAGGGGGTTTTGACTGGAGTGGATTTTGACTAAGGGGGTTTTGACCGGAGGGGGTTTTGACCTGGATTCCAAACTTTAAACTCAATCCTAACCCTAGAGAAATTGGTGGGCTTAATAAGCTAGTATATATATATATATATATATATATATATATATATATATATATATATATATATATATATATATATATATATATATATATATACACACAAGTATATAGCAGATGAGCATCACACTTGAATATCACATCCTAAAGAAATCTACGTGTTTCGTGCACAATTATCTTTGATGTAATTATTTTATCTAGGGAATCAGGTGTAGGCTACATGCCAGAGGATCATTGCACTTATCCTGGAGAACACATAATGTTTGGTACGAGATCACCACGCTTCATGAATAATTCAAGTATCCTAATCCAGAGAAGCCAGTGTGCTAGATACAGTATCATGCTTCGTGAATAATTCAAATATATTCCAACGATGCCAGTATGCTTGGTGCATGATCATCGCACTTCATGAATAGTTGAAGATCAGAGCCCAGCCCAGTTGAAGTTCAAAGCATAGTTAAAGTAATCATGGGTTTGTGTAATATTTTCTTTTTAATTACTTTTGCACAAACACAAAATAAACTTTAGAGTTGATTATGTATGGATACCTTTGGTTATCCTAAACCAAGCTTCAACATTATGCCTTCAATTATTATTTGTATCGATTCAGTCCTTGGTTAAGCTAACTACTGTTTAAACAACCGTCCCAGAATTCACAGAACTGTTATAATATTTCTATTGTGTACATCACATTATACTTATGTTTTTATTGTTTAAAATTGTTTTCTATTGCTGTGTACAGTGCTACCCTCAAGCACGTGTCACAGAGTGGAGCATCTCAATATATTTGATATATCAAATAAAGTTCGGGTTTTAGGTCTCACCAATGTTTCATTTGGCTCTAACATTGCAAAGGGAAACTACTCTCATTTCATTGTACTTCAAAATGGGAAATTCGTTTGAAACATTGTCTAAAAATGTCAATGAAAGATTGGACAGGGGCCAGAAACGAAAACGAGAACCAGATGACCAAAATGTCAACGACAATAATACAGTCGATTTGCACACTCCAAAACGGTAAACTAAAATAATGGTGACTTAAAGGCCGTCCTATCCTACAATTAATTTGTTTGTGTAAATGATTTCGGTTTCAACTTTGTTTTGACAAAAGAACAATAAAAGTGTTTTGGAAATAAAGAAACAAAACAGCAACTATTTTTATATGCAGTTTAAAAAACAATCGGCTCAGAAATAAATAACTTCTTGTAAATTCCTTAGTATGGAAACGGCGTTCACAGTGCAATTGTTTGCAGTTCAAATGTGTTGTGCTGTTTATACATGTTTTCGACGTAGCGGTATTTCAGTTATTTATTATTTTATTATTATTATTATTATTATTATTATTATTATTATTATTATTATTATTATTTTTTAAAATCTAAATGACAGTGCCAAAGGGAAGTCCTACCTTTGCTTTGTAACATTTTATTAATGCAAAATAAAACCAACTACGTCTGTAGCTTGAAAGTTCCAGTAGCTGGCAGGTCACATGATGAAAAAAAAATGAATGTGCTAATTGGTATTACATTCTACCTGGGCACAAGTTCTGACCTTCATTATTTGGTTTGGGCAGGATTTAACTTAGGTGGTAGAGCACTTGTCCGAGCTGCTTGGGACATAGGATAGAAGCACCTAAAAAAATCCACTATTTCATTTTCACCATTTCCTGTGCTCCACGACTGGTTAGCTTGAGTCACCTCCAGCCCTACCCCTTATTGATATTGATATGTTGGGTAAGGCTAGAGGAAAGTCTATATAATGCGTTGGCAATTGTCGACAACCAAATGGTTGCAAGCTACTGTTTTTAAAATACACATTGTTTCCTAAATCTGATGCCACAGAGCTTTAGTTTGATTATCCTCGAGTCCAGTAATGACATTAAATTTACATGTTGTTAACCAGTGATAAAGCTACAGAAAGAAACCCAACGCCCGTATACATCATTACATGAAAGTACAGCGCTGGTTTGTTTTGCATAAGGGTGTTGGGTTTTTCTTCGTGTACAGGCATTCTGCCATAAAATAATTTGAGGGTACATAATTATTTTAAAACGAAAAAACAAACCATACATGTATAAGTTTCCCATCTATGTAATTATGGGTCGAAAATGTTTTGAAATTGGACTCTAACCATTTCATGCACTTTAACAAATGTTTAACAGCAGTTCTTTTACTATAATCTACTTAAATGTCATAAAAATATATCCATTGATTATCTGATTTTACCCTCTGGCATAACCATGTTAATTTGCTGCTAATTAAAAAATGGAGCAGGTTTTCTTTGAAGAATACGCATGACACTGTCAGAATTACTAAAAGTTTGGCATCCATTCACTGATAATTAATTAATAAATGAGCTCTAGTGGTGTTGTTGAACAAAACAAACTCCATTCTTCATGATAGGTATCATTATTTGGTTCATTAGAATATATCTAAAACCAAAATATATATAATTATATACATTGTGTACATGTATATATTATATATTATACAATAAACTGAGTAAATACTTTACATGCACATGTACATGTAGTGAGAAATTATCTATAGTAAAACACCACTTAATAGAATTTACAGAACATTTTGCCAAAATGAAATTTAAATGTTTTGTAAACTTATTGTCTTATAAACTTGTGAATTTTTCTTGTATAGGAAACGGTCTCAGTCAACATCCAAGTACATCTACGACACTCTTTTTCTCAAGAGCCAAAATAGTGATGTCAAAATCGTAGCCCTTGGAAGGGAATGGCTGCTTCATAAAGTGTACCTATCACAGGTACGGCATTCATTGTATATGGCATTTTAGGAACAAACATGTAAGTTTCGAATCAAATATCTATGCCAACAGAAAATGGTAGAATAACCTAGCACTTTTACGTCTAAATACAAAAGGTTATAAATCAACTCCAATATAGCCAAAACTGTTAACGGTAACACAACAAATGAAAGGTAAAGTTTTTCTTTCTGTTCTTTTAAAACACACATGTGTAATTTATGCCCAAGTACATTTTCAGATTGGACATACATATTCTTTCCTGAAAAGGAGTGTATTCTTCATTTATATACAGATCTTGTTTTCCCATGATAATTGAGGAATCCAATTTGAATAATATTCCCGTGAATGAAAATCATCTGAATCTGATTAGATTTTAAAAAATGTGTATTTATATAAACACACCATCTGTTCAGGCAACATCCATTAAAAATTTAATTTTCATGTTCAGGTAGTAATAATTAAAATATTAATTACTATATTAACATCGAATTGTGAATTAATTAGTCACTAAGCACACTTAAAAAAAATCCCCAGATATCTGTGAAACTCTTGGGTTCTAGACGATTCCTGTGAAGTAACGTTCTGGTAGAATTTGTTTGACAGTCTCATGTATTAAACTTCAGCTGTTGTTTGAATGTAGACCTACACAAGTTTAGAGATCGCTACTAAATTTTGAAACATTAAACAGTAGTTGCTAATCAATTTTCAGTTGACATGAAATATCGCTATTTATTTCAAAATTTTGAAAACAAAATGTTCCTTGAGTACCAGTCAGGGGTGGGGAAAAATAAAATTGTCAATTGGTCCCACTTGATGTAGTCACTACGGGGGTGGGGGGTGGGTGGGGGGGGGGGGGGTGTTGGTAAAGAAAGTAATAAAAAAAAGAACATTTAAAAACATTATTTGCCAAATAGTTTAAAAAAAAATCATAGCGACATTTGTACAGTTTTATCTTTTAATCATGAATGCGAAACCATAAACATGAAAACATGAAACGGTTTTTTGTTTTGTTTTTTTATCACATCAGTGAAAACCCCCCCAAATTGTATATATTTTACATTATGGAATAAATAATATAAAAAAGGAATAAAAGTTATGAATTTTAATTCCCATATATGTATAAAAAGTACGAGTATTCAGTACTGTGTATTTCCTGTCTTGGACAGAGAGGCCGGCCAAGGCCGGCAACTGTGCCCACGACAGGCGTGCGCTACAACAGCTTGCTCTGAACGTGCACGTAAAACCCTTTGACCTTGACCTTGACCTTGACCTAGTACTGTGTCCTGAAAATTAATAAAAGATGGCACAGTTGAAGCGTTTGACAGCCTGAGCTAGCACATGTTTAGACAAAGAGAGTAATAACGTCATCACTGATTGGATGAAATTTGACCTCTACTGGCTCTAGAGATAACAGTACATGTAGCTGTTCTGCTTACTCCCACTTGTTAAAAAGAAAGGTGGAAACCTTTTGTTAATTTTAAAATCCTTTATAATTATTGGATACACTACACTGAACAGTCAACAATAAATACATTTATAGATTATTTCAGTATATTTTATGCTATTTTAAGCAGTTTGTATTGCACAAAAGCCTCTTGCTTTCGGACTAGGACATTCGACCCAACAGAGCTCCGTACATAAGTGTTGACAGGTGTTGATTGTAACCAGTCGCAAATTCTGGGTCCTTTGTTTTAATTGGAGTGTAATACCTTGATGGCTCTCTAAACCAAGAATGGTGCTATTGTTAACGTCTTGTTTAATCTCTTGACCAGCTCAGCGACAAATGTTAATGTGTAGCCTAGTCAGTGGCAGTCGATTGACACTACTGTAGGTCCGACTTCAGTGACTGGCAATATACTTAGGCAGACTTTAAAATCACAAACGTCTGAAACACCAGCCATATTGACCACTATTTATTTATTATTTTAAATCATGCACGAGATACCGATATCTGGGCAGGCTGGTCCACTTGACGATAGGAATTTGTTCCAATAATAGAAATGGACAGGTGCTTCGGACCGACCAAAATGACAAAAGTGGGACCGGCAAACGCATGTTTTAAAAAAATAATTTCGGTCTCAGAGATCGAGAATCGGTCCCAGACTGGGAAGAAAGGGCTTTTCCCCACCCCTGGTACCAGTGCTGTTATAGTATCATGTTTTTATTTGTTTTATCTTTCAGTCCAGCTACTTCTCGAGCATGTTCAGTGGCCCATGGAGTGAATCTTCCCAGAATACCATTCATATTGACATCACTGACCAAAACATTAATGAAAATGGTAAATCTTTTAGGTGTTGATGGTGGCAAGTAGCTTTAAATGCACATATATCTATGCTTAAATTCCTCAAATGTAAACCCAAATTGATAACTAGTAAAACATGCTGGATGCATATGAAAAGTGAGATTAATTACACATGTAAAAGAATGATAGGAGGGCATATGATTTACATGCATATATATAAGTGGCATTTTATGTTAAGCAACCACCTGACATTTCAGTATCCGTATTTTTGAGTGATTTACCTCAGTTATGTTACGGTATTCGGTATTGATACAATATTGATATTGAGAGGTATTTTCGGTATACTCTGCTTTAAATGCATGCCCGAGTTAAATCTCACCCATTAATTTCATCTAAATAAAATAAAATTCCATACACAAGGCCTTCATCTATGTTTTTTTCAGCTATTTTGGGTTTGTCAGATATATTGTTAGTGCTTTACTAAGTGGCATAAAACATTTATCAATACCAAAATTTTGGTATTTTGAGATTTGCTTGGTACAGTAAATTGGTATTGACATGATACCGATACCAAACAGTATATATGGTATATTGCCCAGCTCTAGGGTGCAGATCAAATTTAATGCCAGGCCAGGGAACATTTTGTTCAGTATTGCATTGCAATTCACTATGCAAGTTTCAAAGATCACTACACAATTTTAAAACATTAAACAGTAGTTACTAATCAATTTTCAACTGACTAGAATTATCGCTAATCAAGATTTTGAAAACAAAATGTTCCCTACAGGCTGAACCTGTAAGCCGTGTATACAGTTAACTATAATTGTTATAAAATTTTGATTGTGTTCTCTTGCTATATGTTTCCTGTATTATAAATGTATGTATTTTCAGGTCTGAAAATAGCTTTTGGTTCTCTGTACAAAGATTATGTGATCATGAAGCCGGTGGAAGTGATCAACGTGTTAGCGGCGGCCTCACTCTTCCTACTTGTAAGTTCAGTGATTTATCATGACATTCTTATTACACTATTTTCAAGAGTAATATTAAGGATAACATACATATAGAATACTAAACGAGCTTGCCTGTCATACCATTTTTATGAAATGAGTGAACAGTTTTTGGTATCTTGCGAGCGAAAGTGAGTCACATACCAAAACTGTTCACGAGTTTCATAAAAATGGTATGACAGGCAAGTGAGTATAGTATTCTATTTATTACAAACCAACTGCAAACAAGATGCAACGCAGAAGTACGGTAAGCAGATGTCGAAACCACCTACACATTATTTTTCTGCGAATTGGGTTAGCAAGTGATCTACATCACGCTCACATCACACCGATATTACACTAGTTAAATATTGAGTGATTGTTATGTCACGAGCAATATCTTACACTGGTGTAGAGGCACTGATTTTCCGCGATCACGGAATCGCGGAAATACGTATCTGAAACGGAATTCCCGATTTTTTTCCAAAACATTATTTAACTTTAAATAGCGCATTTGATTAATTAAAATTAATTTTTCGAACTAGAAACTATGGACACCGACAGCTGACTGTGCTACGCTACGACACTAGTACCTTTGTATGTTATGCCAAATGTTTAATGTAGAGTATCTAGACGTTTTACCAGTCGTGTTTTCTTCGCTTATTCCCGGCGATTTAACGGAAAAAACCGAACATTGTGAGCTAAAATTGTCCGATATTTACTCAAGTGAAAGATATTAAGTTATGTTTACTTATTAATTTTTAACATTTGTGACATTACAAAGGAATGCAGTAATTGCATATTGTATGCCAGGCTTTGTTCAAAATAAATTATACAAGGGAAGTGGTTTATAGTGTGATCGTTTGTAGTTATTTTCCCGATCATATCGTAAAGAAAACCGAAAATGTCCGAAGTCTGTGTCGTGGCGTATTCGTGTTTAAATTTAAACCAAAAATAAATACAAACTACTGACATGTTTTGCCTCATTGCATATTTATTTATTTTATACCAGCAATTAATTGCGGTGTGTGTGTGTGTGTGTGTGTGTGTGTGTGTGTGTGTGTGTGAAACAAAAACAGAATTTGTTTAATACTGAAACGGAAAAAAACAGAATTTGTAACATTATGAAACGGAAAAGGGAAAAATCTGAAACGGAAAATCAGTGCCTCTACTGGTGTGTAATAAATGTGTATACAGAACTTTGTTTTCACTTCCTATTTATTACATACCTATTCAATCTTACTATAGTGATAACGGCCTTTTGAAATTGTGTAATAAATTTATCCTGTATCGCACATATGTGCAATCTGGACCGGAACTTTTAAATGGGAAATTCCCTTTTTCTTTTTACTGCAGTTAGTGCCTTTTATTTACTTACGTCATATATGATTTACAAATGATGTCATATCATATTTGAAATATTACACAAGGCTGCCGCAGGGTATGATTCTTAATGTTAAATGAATCCATGAAAGGAGTTTTGATCATAGATTTAACAAAGTGTTTTTATGACATTAAATTAAAAACCATTTTTGTAAAACATAAAGAAGGTATGTAATAAATACAGAACTTCACATACATTGTTTTCACTTCCTATTTATTGCACTTGTTTATTTTGCGAAAGAACATACCACTCGTGGTATATATTCCTACACAAAATAAACTCGTGCAATAAATATGTTTATTTTGCGCAATAATATATACCACAAGACCACGTATGATGAGTATGTACTGGTGCTTACAGCTAACAAAAAATTTAGTAGTAATAAATGTTGAAAAATAATATATAATAACACTAAAACAATATTTGCCTGTAATATACGAACATGTAAATACACATTTGTTTGTGGTATGTTTCTTCAATACGTTTCTGCTTGCAGGATGGTTTAATTCAGCAGTGTGTCAGCTTGATAAAAGAATCTATAAGGTATGTTGTTGAGGTCAGATGAAGTTTTATTGTTTACAAAATATTGCTCAATTTTTAAAAGTGTTTTTCTGTTTTATTTACCATCAATCCAAATATATAGAATCTAGATTTATATACTTGATTTTAAGTTGGCAGGATTTATAATTGTGCAGTAAATTAGGAACTTTATTATTATTATTTTTTAATACCTTTTAACACTACCCTCAGTTTTTTTTATTTTGTATGAAAGTAAAGTTCATGTTTTAACTGACATCACTGTTTGTATTTATGTTTTGAAAATCTTAGATAGTAACAGAATGTAAAAGTGTCCATTCCCTTTTCAGTCCTGGAAAGTTACAGGTATGGACATTTGACATGGATCATGGACAGTTATAGACAATGAAACTTGATTAATGATTTAATTTTTTTGCCATTTAAAAGTAATGCAAGAAGAATGAAGCAGTTTATATCAAAACAATGTAATACCAGCGTTCGAAATAAGCACTTGTCCGTTTGTCCAGACAAGTGAAAATTTACTAGGACAAGCATAATTTGCCGTAGTGGTTATCCGGTGGACAAGTAAAATGTTTTTCTACAAAGCAGTATCAGAATTTTTAACAATTGTTGTACTTCCTCCAAAAAACAAACAAAAAAAACAACCCACCGAAATCAGCGGTTTCTCATTGCAAACTGTTAATAACAGTATTATACAAATATCGTGGTTTGAGAGTTAAATAAACATGGTTTTGATAACATAATGGTCTTAACTCGTGAATATTCAGAATACCTTGGACTTGCGATTGAGTTCCGAATTCCCCACTTGGAACGTCTCGGCTGATATGAATAATTTATTTGATTGATAAATTATATTCGATACCATTTGTATTTTAAAAAAACAACAACCCCAAAAAACCCCAAAACAACGTTTATAGTTTAGTTGTTTAAGTTTAAAATGAAGTAGTTGCCTGTTTACCACAAATGTAAAAGTTAGTTTTCCTTAGATTTTTTGTGAATTACTGATTACATCATCGGTAATGTGATAAAACGAAAACCTGTTAGATGGGATAATCCAAGATTAAAAACACATTAGTTAACATTTATTATTTTATTATTTAGGTGTATGTTATATTTACATATATCTCTGCAGTGAATTTTATGAAATAAGTTACTTAAAAATAATTTTGTATGACAAAACAAAATTACGATCGATCAACAAACCCGTGAAAAAGTGGGATAAGCCTGATATGTGGTTTCTTGTTGATTTGTTATCAGAACAAGTCTGAAAATAACAGGACACCGGTCATTAAAAAAAATAAAAGTAAAAATATGGCTGGGCTCCCCACCATAGAGGTTTCAATCCCCCACTCCAGATATCGTTACTATGGGCCTAAATAAGTGTTGGGTCATGGACAGCCCAGTACAAATGTTTTTTAATGTGTAATTTGCCAGGCTTTGGTAACCACAAACTTAATTAATATGAAGAGTAAATATTTCTGTGTTGAAGCAGTGCAATATATGTAGTATGTTTTAAAATGCATATTTAAAGGGTTTTTAAAAATTGTTTTTACCATATAATGGACGTGTTTATACATGTACTTGAATTGTTACTAGAACGCATTTGCGTTTTCGGGGAAAAATAGTTTCCTGTGCCCTATGCGTTGCAAATGGCTCAACGACAAAGTTTGGGGAAAATAGTTTCCTGTGCTTATTAATAGACCCGAGGAAGCCCTATGCATTGCAAATGGCTCAACAACAAAGTTAGGGGACAATATTTCCAAATCTGAGGGAACAGGAAGGGTAACCAATTCTTCGGTTACGTGAATTATATTTGCATAACCCGTTGGTTACCTGATCGGTTACCTCAAAATTACATTGAAATTATATTTTGAATACATAGTTTTTAGCTGAAACATAAAGTTAAAACAAATACAAAAGAAAACATAAAAAAAAAAAAAAATGTCTTTAATGCTTGCTAAAGTTAACAATATTATAAAAGAACTGAATATCAGCCCCAGTACTGAAACAAAATACAGGGGCATAGCCAGAAATTTTCTTAGCATTACGCACGCCAAAGGCGTGCCCGAGCGGGGATATTCGGGGGCCTCCCCCTGTGAAAATTTAGAAAATCAGGACGCCTGTAGATGCAATCTGAGCCTTTTCGGAGGCATTTTTTAAATTATTTTATTTTATTTTATTTTTTTGGAATCTTTTGTCGAGTCAATTTTAAGAGGATATTTTATAGAACAATTACAGACAGCCTCGACCTATTCCCGGATTTAGTTTTTGTATTACACATGCGTACTGTGCATAATTGGCGCATCACCTTTGAAATATATACATAATCATTTGGAGGGATTCCTTTTTGCATTGGCTATGCTACTTTCACTTGATCGATGGTACTTCTATACTACAGTGACGTTCCAAATGTTTTTTTTTTTTAAAGCTCATTATGCAGTGTTAGTATTTTTCAATTTTTTTGACACTTTTGGATTCCTGTTTACATTAAAACTGTTTTTAACATATGCAAAATTATAGCCAATCCAATATTATATCTACATACATACCTTTAAGAGATAAAATAGCAGTAGATAATTTAGCTGTCCCTAGCGGTCTGAGCACATTTCTTTAAAACTTTAAAAAAAGTTTAGACTGGTCGCAAGTTACAACTGTTGCAATATAATGTTGTTTACAGGTTTGCTGCCCATCAAGTATCTAAAATTCAGCCTAAAACATTTGTCGGAATACTAGTACCGGTACTAGTAGTAGTATGTCTGGAGTAATAAACTTCCTGTAATCGTGAAGTTTGCAAGTTTTAATTTCTGAACGTTTACAGGTCATGACGTAACCAATTTGCGGTTCGCTTAAATTTAATTTTGCGTAACCGACACGCGAACAGAACGGTGGTTCGCATGAAATATTGTGCCCTGCAAACTCATCCTTTAACATGAATATTTAGTCCTACCCTTTAAAACTGATCATTGGACGAATCATCTAGTTCCATTGTGTTTATTTAAAGTAAATTGTACCTCTGAAAGCACACGGTCCTGCAGGTAGCAGTCATCATTTATGGCAGAATATTATCTTGGACGAGGCTCCGGGTTAGTTGTCACTACAGTACTTTCACTTCAGCTTGTGTTGTGTTTTTGACAAATGTCAATTAAGCAACCAAAGTTAAATAGAAACCTTTATTATGAAGTAAGTAAAGTACACCTTATTCATCATCTTTATCACTAGCTTTGTTATTATAAAGTTATTTGAGTTGCGAACGTGATTGGAATTAGTTTACAAAAAGTAGGCCTTTCCGCAGTTACCGGACAATCATGAATTTTATTTTTTATTTGTTAAGTTTTAAACATGTGTTTAACAAAATAAATTCTTCGGCTTGGATTCGTGGAAAGATGTTGACTGTATTTCATTTTCAAATGAAATTACAACATGTCAGAAGTCCGACAAAACATCATCTTGTTTGATGATAAAATGCACCCCAACCTCTCAAGCCATGTGTTTATAAATTGCATCATTTTATCTACATTTTATTGTAGTTGTTATTTGACAGTTTATTACTTTTTCCATATTTAATAGTGAACAGAATAGA
The DNA here is from genome assembly GCF_016097555.1 of Gigantopelta aegis. NCBI lineage: Eukaryota > Metazoa > Mollusca > Gastropoda > Neomphalida > Peltospiridae > Gigantopelta > Gigantopelta aegis. The sequence continues at coordinate 12,614,529 of NC_054706.1, forward strand.
ACAAAGACTTTTACCTCAATCCAAACCCCTGGAACCTGGATACCCATTGAACTTACTTGGGCCCAATTTGGTCCATGGGTTTAGGCTACTGTTTAGAGGAGATTCACTTCATCATGTAAATTTGTACGTACTAGTATATGTAACAGTACATGATTAATAAAGGACAACAGTTACATAATTTTAACATTTGGTGACAGGCATATTTTCATTTATGACAAGTGATTTCGACAAGCACTACCAAACAATTATTTCCAGGCCTTCAGCTGAAAGTGAAAGCTAAAAACCAGTGACATGTTCTGAAGGAAATTGTTCTCGAGAATAATTTAACTGGCTTTCATTGAATCCTAAACAAAAACAATTTTTTTGTGTGACTTTGTTCCATGCTGAAACTATCTTGACTGTAAAACATTCTACAATTTGTTTTAGTGACATAAGTCACGAAATTACGTGCAATCTGAAGTGAAGAGTAGGCCTAATAAGCGAATTGGTTCAAAAAGAAAAGCCAAGTGCTTTAACTTTTCCTTCCATATCCACCTCCTACCCTACATAGATGGACAAGTGGAAATATTGGTGGACAAATAGATTTTGTGGTGTACTTGTCCAGTGGACAAGTGAAATTTTGTTCTTATTTCTATCACTGAATACGTGTTCTATTAGATTACCTTGTGAATTGCAGAACGATCTTCAATAATCCTAAAGACAAGTCATGCAAAATGTGTTTAAATTGTTAACCAAGTCTATTTTGTAGTTTTGTTTAACGACACACCACTGGAGAACATTGATTAATTAAACATCGGCTATAAGATGTCAAACATTTGGTAATTCTGACATGTAATCATGAGAGAAAACCTGCTGCATTTTTCTTAATACAACAAGGAATCTTTTATATGCATATTCCACAGACAGGAAAGCACATACCACAGCCTTTGACCAGTTGTGGTGTATACAAACCGAGTTCTTGGGTTCATTTATATGTGATAGTTTTTGTTTTGTCCTTTAATTCTGGTTCTGACACCTTATAACCATAAATAAAATGTGTTGAGTGCATCGTTAAATAAAACACATCCTTCTAATCCTGGTAACAAAGTATATTTTTATTGTCAGTGTCAAAACCGTGTGCACCTATTACACAGCGTCACAGATGTATGTTCTGCCAGAAATAGAAACACTCTGCTTTGACTGGCTGCTTCACAATCTGATGTATCAGAGGGACTACACACTGCTGAGAGAAATAAGGTACGGAGTTGTCTGCTTAGCAGGTCATTGAATGTTTAATCTCACACAGTAATGCCTAGCCTCATAGGTCACTGAATGTTTAATCTCACATACAGTGATGCCTAGCCTCACAGGTCACTGAATGTCTAATCTCAATACAGTGATTAGCCTCACATCTCACATACAGTGATGCGATGCCTAGCCTCACAGGTCACAATGTTTAATCTCACATGTTAGCCTCACAGGTCATTGAATGTTTAATCTCACATACAGTGATGCTTAGCCTCACATGTCACTAAATGTTTAATCTCACATACAGTGATGCCTAGCCTCACAGGTCACTGAATGTTTAATCTCACATACAGTGATGCCTAGCCTCACAGGTCATTGAATGTTTAATCTCACAGTGATGCCTAGACTCACAGTGATGCTTAGCCTCACAGGTCACTGAATGTTTAATCTCACATACAGTGATGCCTAGCCACATCACAGGTCAGTGATGCCTGACAGGTGAATGTTTAATCTCACATACAGTGATGCCTAGCCTCACAGGTCACTGAATGTTTAATCTCACATACAGTGATGCCTAGCCTCACAGGACACTGAATGTTTAATCTCACATACAGTGATGCCTAGCCTCACAGGACACTGAATGTTTAATCTCACATACAGTGATGCCTAGCCTCACAGGTCACATACAGTAATGCCTAGCCTCACAGGACACTGAATGTTTAATCTCACATTAGCCTCACAGGTCATTGAATGTTTAATCTCATCACATACAGGACACTGAATGTTTAATCTGATGCCTAGCCTCACAGGTAACTGAATGTTTAATCTCACATACAGTGATGCCTAGCCTCACAGGACACTGAATGTTTTAATCTCAAATACAGTGATGCCTAGCCTCACAGGACACTGAATGTTTAATCTCACATACAGTGATGCCTAGCCTCACAGGTCACTGAATGTTTAATCTCACATACAGTGATGCCTAGCCTCACAGGTCACTGAATGTTTAATCTCAGATACAGTGATGCCTAGCCTCACAGGACACTGAATGTTTAATCTCACATACAGTGATGCCTAGCCTCACAGGTCACTGAATGTTTAATCTCACATACAGTGATGCCTAGCCTCACAGGACACTGGATGTTTAATCTCACATACAGTGATGCCTAGCCTCACAGGACACTGAATGTTTAATCTCACATACAGTGATGCCTTGCCTCACAGGTCACTGAATGTTTAATCTAGTGATGCCTAGCCTCACAGGTCACTGAATGTTTAATCTCACATACAGTGATGCCAAGCCTCACAGGACACTGAATGTTTAATCTCACATACAGTGATGCCTAGCCTCACTTGGCGAGTTGGATGTATAATCTCACATACAGTGATGCCTAGCCTCACAGGTCACTGAATGTTTAATCTCACATACAGTGATGCCTATCCTCACAGGACACTGAATGTTTAATCTCACATACAGTAATGCCTAGCCTCACAGGTCACTGAATGTTTAATCTCACATACAGTGATGCCTAGCCTCACAGGTCACTGAATGTTTAATCTCACATACAGTGATGCCTAGCTTCACTTGGCGAGTTGGATGTAGCTTACTGCTATTGTGCTCACTTGGCGAGTTGGATGTAGCTTACTGCTATAGTGCTCACTTGGTGAGTTAGATGTAGCTTACTGCTATAGTGCTCATTTGGCGAGTTGGATGTAGCTTACTGCTATAGTGGTCACTTGGCGAGTTGGATGTAGCTTACTGCTATAGTGCTCACTTGGCGAGTTGGATGTAGCTTACTGCTATAGTGCTAGCCTCACTCACTGGTATAGTGCTCACTTGGCGAGTTGGATGCAGGTTACTGCTATAGTGCTCACTTGGCGAGTTGGATGCAGCTTACTGCTATAGTGCTCACTTGAAGTGCACTGCAACAGGTCAACAAAGAACTGAGCCCATTGGTAGGCAGTTCATTCCTCTTTACTGCTAATTTCACTACTGATTATATAAGGGTGTCTAAGAAAGTACACTTGAAAGACCTTTTAATGCTAGTAAGAAAGAAGGTGTTATGTTATATTTAATCAGCCAACTTTACGAAGCCTGGTTTAGTTTTACACATGTGTAACAACATCATTTACATGTTTAAACACCTGCTTTTAATTTGGCCTGAATAACTTGTATCAAACATTTTGATGGAATTATTCGTGATGACCACAGTGCTGAATCTATAAAGATATTGTCAAGAGCATAATGTTCAAGTTCTAACACTGCTGTTTCCTGCAACTGGAATCACCTCTGGAGATATAGTGCCTTTAGTTACTCTTTCCATTTCATTACGACTTAGCTAATAAATCAGTCTTTTTGGTTGATCCTTTGATCAATTTCACATTCCAAATCTGTCCACAGTATATGTTGTCATACTTGTGCAAAAATACATATAGCAGACACATCCATTTTTTTAATTAAAATAATTAAATAAAAAATATTTGATCTGTTTTATTGTACTTTTTCTCATTAGCATGTAATTTACATGTTATACTAGGTTATTACCAAATTACTTAGAATTGATAAACTTGACCTCTGCATAAAAACTGTGTGAATCGGGTATCGTTATACATATCATGGCTCGAACACTAGAATTCATCATAAATTATTGAGTGTTTGGTATCTCATGACTGTAAAGTAGAGGTATCATGGCGTGCCTAATAATATTAATACTAATGTATTTTAGTTTTGTTTTACATGTGCTACTTTCAGTTGAGTCTGTATTAACCTGGAATATTCCGTTTGGCTTTGTTTCAGTGAGACCCTGATGGAGGTGTTGATCAGCTCTCCGGATCTGTTTGTTTTACAGGTGGAGATGGATGTGTACAGCCTCATGAAACGGGTTCGTTGTAAGACACTTGATCTGTGTGAATGACACATCTCATTTCATTTAGCCCAGTGGTAATTCGCTCGCTTGTTGTGCAGTCAGTCTAGGATTGATCCCCGTTGGTAGGCACATTGGGCTATTTCTCCTTCCAGCCAGTGCACCACAACTGGTATATCAAAGGGTGTGGTATGTGCTGTCCTGTCTGGGATGGTGTATATAAAAGATCCCTTGCTACTAATGGAAATATGTAGTGGGTTTCCTTTCTAAGACTCAGATTTACCAAATGTTTGACATCCAATAGCCGATGATTGATAAATCAATATGCTCTAGTGGTGTCATTAAACAAAAAACAACAACACTAACTTTCATATAGCTAAATTGGATTCTAGCATTTTTGGTTTAGTATCTAACATCTGTACAACATTCACAAGACACACTGTGGATAAAATTATGATTATTTAGAACCTCGTATCTTCACTGTACATAACCAACCATAATGGAGGGAGGTACATGTAGTAAAAAAAAAAAAAAAAAAGAATATAGTAATATAGGATCTTCAACTAAACCAGTCGAGTAGTTATAATCTGACAAGGCTTGTGTTCATTTTGTTATTGATGGGGGAGGTTTGGAGGAGAGACTTAAATGACGTTAATGTTGTAAGTTATATGAATATAAAGAAATTGTCTCCCTTGTTTTCAGTGGATGTTTATGCACTGTAAACCGTCATGGGAAGGTAACTCTGAGCACCTAGCCGATGAATCGGAACAGTTCTTCAAGTCACGTATACAAGGTTTCTGTATCATGTTACAAACGTTTTCCCTTTTGTTTGATAATGTAATTCTTGTTTGTCATCATTCTTGCCACATGCAGAAGAGGCCATGTGTAGTAGAGGGGAAAGAATAGTGTAGAGGGTGGGTGGGATGTAGCACACCGGTAGAGTACTCACCTGAAGTGCAATGAGTCGCAGGATCGATTGCACTCTATAGACTCCAGGTTTTTCTCAACCAGTGCCCTACAACTGGTACATTTAATTAAAGGCTGGTATGTACTATCCTGTCCATGGGATAGTACATGTAAGATCCCCTGCTGTTTTATCGGCAGGAGTACTCGAGAAATTTAATATGTGTTTCAAAAATTATATATTGTACATACATAACAAAAAAGACCTCTTGCTGCCTTTTGTTAGCAGTAGCCTTTGTGGGAACAGCAGGTTTCCTATCAATGTCGATCATCGAAATAGATGTAGTCTGTGGGTCCACTGGACTGTTTCTCGTCCCAGTCAGTAGCCCTCATCTCATGTGAGATGGTGCATATAAAAGACCCCTTGCTGCTAAAAGAGCAGCCGATGGAGTGGTGGTGGCATGTTATTTCTTTTATTTATGTTGTCCTTAACCCTATGTCTGATGCCACATAACCATAATTAAAATGTGTTGAGTGCGTTGTTAAATAAAATATTTATTTCAGTTTTTTCCACATGGTGTAGTTTAAAATGTGCTTAGGTGTTTTGTTTTGGTATTCTCACCAGAAATTAATATAGCGTCAGCTTTGTGCCATTCACCTTTTATCATCTGCCAGTCTTAACTGTGTATTGATGTTTACAGGTAACCAATGTTTCCTCGAGTGTCCGGAAGGTAAACCGTTTGTTGGCGTATTCCAAGCTTTGAGGTGGCAACATATTGTTCTGGACATTGCGTCCATCCGACTAATAGAAAACGACAGAGTCATTCCAAAAGGTGAGTAACTTTCTTTATTATCCACATAGTTCAATATAACCGGTTTAATAATAATCATACGAAGTGCACGTGTAATAACAAGTGTAATGGTGTAATTTTGGGAAGTGTCGTCATAACATGACGCCGCTTTCCCTGTCCTGGCCCAGACTGTACATATGAAATATGATGTCATTTCGTCCTCTTCTTCTAGTTGTGGTTGAAACATTTTGAGTTGGGTCTTGTTATTCATAAAGAAAACAACAATAATAATATGGATAATAAAGAAATTATTACACTTGTGTGCGAGTCGTACTGATTTTACGAAACTCGGACAGTACCAAAATACTGACACTTGTTTTGTAAAATCAGTATGACACACAAGCTTGTATAATAATCTTCTTTTACATGTTGGTCATTTTGTCTTAATAGAATGTCTGTAAGTGAATACTGGGAGAGATATTTCTGCTTCACGGATCAACACTGGAGGAAATTATCATGTAATATTCACCCCCAGTAGTTAACACAAAGTTGTTTGTATGGTCAGCCTGTAATAATTTTGTGCTTGGTAGTTACCAAGCGACTGTACTTCATAAAAATAGCAGTCATGAAGCCCTCTCAGTGTTGTATTTTTGACATACCAATTGTATAGTAGAACTACATGCAAAAATTAATGGTGGTATGCAACCTTGGGGTAAATGCCAAACTGATACTGACACTTTACAATGTTTTTATCTTCAGCCTGGCTGGAATCATTCTACAAGTACCAGTGGATGCATGTCCTCCAGCTAGAACAGGGTAAAGATGATGGGTAAGAATGATCATTGTCTGTAGTCAGTGTCTTGTTATTTAATTCATAAATGTATCTGAAATAATAACTATTTGAAGTATTTACATTTCTCATCATGATATTTACATAGTTAGACAGTTACATTTACTTACTTAGCCAGTTTTGTTTTCATCGTGCTAGGTTGTTGTTAAACATCCATCCATCTATTTATCCATCCATCCGTCCATCCATCCATCCATCCTTCCTTTCATTAATCTATGCATTCATCCATCCAACCGGCCTCGGTGGCGTCGTGGCAGGCCATCGGTCTACAGGCTGGTAGGTACTGGGTTCGGATCCCAGTCGAGACATGGGATTTTTAATCGAGATACCGACTCCAAACCCTGAGTGAGTGCTCCGCAAGGCTCAATGGGTAGGTGTAAACCACTTGCACCGACCAGTGATCCATAACTGGTTCAACAAAGGCCATGGTTTGTGCTATCCTGCCTGTGGGAAGCGCAAATAAAAGATCCCTTGCTGCCTGTCGTAAAAAGAGTAGCCTATGTGGCGACAGCGGGTTTCCTCTAAAAACAGTGTCAGAATGACCATATGTTTGACGTCCAATAGCCGATGATAAGATAAAAAATTAATGTGCTCTAGCGGCGTTGTTAAATAAAACAAACTTTTTTTTTCATCCCTCCATCCTTCCATTAATCTATGCATTCATCCATCCATCCATCCATCTATCCATTCATTCATTCATTCATTCATTCATTCATTCATTCATTTCAAAAGCACTTTTCCATTTGAAAACACTGTTCTATGACTATAATTAAAAGTGTGGTATGTAAATCAGCCAGTTCTGTCAGGATCTGTCCCAGATCGAGCCCCTGGCTATCCAGAGACGGGACCCGGGACAGACATGCTCGAAACCTTCGTGGTATATGAGCATGTTAAAATATATCGGCTCGGCTCGGCTAACTGTGATCTGTCCCAGATCGAGCCCCTGGCTATCCAGAGACGGGACCCGGGACAGACATGCTCGAAACCTTCGTGGTATATGAGCATGTTAAAATATATCGGCTCGGCTCGGCTAACTGTGATCTGTCCCAGATCGAGCCCCTGGCTATCCAGAGACGGGACCCGGGACAGACATGCTCGAAACCTTCGTGGTATATGAGCATGTTAAAATATATCAGCTCGGCTCGGCTAACTGTGATCTGTCCCAGATCGAGCCCCTGGCTATCCAGAGACGGGACCCGGGACAGACATGCTCGAAACCTTCGTGGTATATGAGCATGTTAAAATATATCAGCTCGGCTCGGCTAACTGTGATCTGTCCCAGATCGAGCCCCTGGCTATCCAGAGACGGGACCCGGGACAGACATGCTCGAAACCTTCGTGGTATATGAGCATGTTAAAATATATCGGCTCGGCTCGGCTAACTGTGATCTGTCCCAGATCGAGCCCCTGGCTATCCAGAGACGGGACCCGGGACAGACATGCTCGAAACCTTCGTGGTATATGAGCATGTTAAAATATATCGGCTCGGCTCGGCTAACTGTGATCTGTCCCAGATCGAGCCCCTGGCTATCCAGAGACGGGACCCGGGACAGACATGCTCGAAACCTTCGTGGTATATGAGCATGTTAAAATATATCAGCTCGGCTCGGCTAACTGTGATCTGTCCCAGATCGAGCCCCTGGCTATCCAGAGACGGGACCCGGGACAGACATGCTCGAAACCTTCGTGGTATATGAGCATGTTAAAATATATCGGCTCGGCTCGGCTAACTGTGATCTGTCCCAGATCGAGCCCCTGGCTATCCAGAGACGGGACCCGGGACAGACATGCTCGAAACCTTCGTGGTATATGAGCATGTTAAAATATATCGGCTCGGCTCGGCTAACTGTGATCTGTCCCAGATCGAGCCCCTGGCTATCCAGAGACAGGACCCGGGACAGACATGCTCGAAACCTTCGTGGTATATGAGCATGTTAAAATATATCAGCTCGGCTCGGCTAACTGTGATCTGTCCCAGATCGAGCCCCTGGCTATCCAGAGACGGGACCCGGGACAGACATGCTCGAAACCTTCGTGGTAGGAGCATGTTAAAATTCCCAGCAACTGCAGTTCTGCCAGTTAAAACATTCTGCAGCAGTAGTGATATATTGCTCCTCATAGTGCTGACCAAACGTTAGATTATGACCATGGGTATTGCAGGGCACCATTTCAGATTTAATTTTGTATTTTAAATGGGGACCTGACACAAGGGTCTGTTTGATATTACATTTTGTTCCGATGAGAGTTTAAATTTTTTTTTTACTCCGATAATCTTTACTAAAAAACCCCAGTAGTCTTAAGATCCTTACTATTCAAGCAGTTTATATAGTTGTGTATTGTATATATTTCTGTTTTATCATTTTAGACCTAAAAATGTGGAGAAAGAAACATTCCTTTCTCGTGCCATGCGATGTGGACGAGTTTTGGCCAAAAAAGACACGGTGAGACCTTTTACAATACTGTTTTTTAACCACTAGAAATTGAAGAACGGCAAAATCGGTTTTGAAAGAGTATTACAATATGCACTATTTCTGATCACAAGCATATCACAAGCTACAGATACTTGGTGCCTGAACACATAACACAGCGATTTGTTTGTAACTTGTAATTGTTATGATATTGATGCTTTCCGATGTAGTTTACGTACCCATACTGAATACACAGAGAGGGTTTCTGCAAGAGAATAACGAAGGATATAATTATGTACCCTAAAAGTTTAGAAATTAATGGATATATTTTTGTAATATTTAGACTGATTATAGTAAGAGAAAAGCTGTTTAGATTTTGTTAAATTGCATGAAATGCAGAGTCCAATTGCAAAACATTTTTAACCCATAACCACCTAGTATGGGCACTTATGGTCTGTTTTGTTGTTATTATTTACTCTAAAATTATTTTCTGACAGAAAGGCTGACAGAAAGTCAGATGGTGTCTTAGCTTGTGGACAAAGTCAGCGTTTTTATTAAACTGCGTTTTCATTTTTATTCTAAACTTTTATTTTTTTGTGTGAAACAATGTTTTATTGCATTATGAATAATGAAAAATTGTTTTACCATTTCAGTTTTGCTGGAGATGGGTTGGCTACAGCTACGGTATAGACCTGATCATCACCTTTCAAAACCGGTTTGTTTGATTATCTCTCTATATAGAAACAATTCTCACACACCCAGTGGTGAGAACATCATTTGCTATTTATGGTAACACTCACCAATATCAATACATGTCTGTGTGATATCAATCTAAATGTATATGATTGGCTGCTCCTAGGTGATCCAGTCACCACAGGCATACCATGCAGGGGAAAAGCACAATCAATATCAATATCGCTGTGACGTATTTAGAGAATAACCAATGAGCGACGAGTAATTATGGATTATCTGATAGACGGATAATCCGTTATTCTTAGTAATGAGTTGGTTATTCTCTTTATTACCCATTGTTAATATTTAACGATTTTAAAAGTATATTTACATTCCCTCCACCATAACAAACTTGACCAGCTAAAACAATATATCCATATGTGCCATTACCAGTGCACACTTAACAGTGTGCTTAGAATAGTTCTGAAACAAAGTAAAAGTAATAAAATGTAACCCAATTTTAATATTAGTGCATATATTGTGTAGGTTTATTGTTTAATATATCCCTTCTTTTATTAGAGGAGATAAAAAATGGTTCTTTTCACTTATTATTCAGGCTTCCTCAATCGATCTCTTTGATCACCTCAAATTTTGACTCTGATTTTTTTTTTTTCTCCATTAGGGCATTACTTTTTAAGTTGGTTCACAGCAGTATAATAGATTAATGAAACAGTGGTCACTGCAGGTAATAGTTGAGTAAAAAATCAGTTACTTCTTCCATTGGAGAAATCTATTATGAAATGTAATAAATAACATTTTTTATTACAAATTTAACAATTAAAATGAAGGCATCACTGCAGACTAAACAGCATGTATTTTCAGATTGCTGTCGATCAAAAGGAGTATGACTTGTGAAAACTACACAGGTTCCATAACAACGCAGTACAGTAGAAACATCTGTATTAGGTAAGTATCAGGCTTTTCTATATTATTTCAGATACTGAAGATCTATGTGGTATGTGCTGTCCTATCTGTGGGACGGTGCATATAAAAGATCCATTGTTACTAATGGGAAAATGTAGCAGGTTTCCTCTCTGAGACTATATATCAAAATTACCAAATGTTTGACATCCAATAGCCGATTGTTATTAAATCAATGTGCTCTAGTGTTGTTGTTAAGCAAAACAAACTTTTAATTGTAAGATGTGTCCTTACCTTTTTTAAATCAAACTTGCAAAATAATGTTTTCTATTTAAAAGCATGCATTTATGTTTCTTTATTTCCTTACTAAATTAACATAAAATAATGTTTTCTATTTAAAAGTATGCATTTATGTTTCTTTATTTCCTTACTAAATTAACATAAAATAATGTTTTCTATTTAAAAGCATGCATTTATGTTTCTTTATTTCCTTACTAAATTAACATAAAATAATGTTTTCACTGGGAATTTAAAGTTGATGAGGGGTAACTCAGTTATTATCCTGTTACTTTCATTGGTGAATGTCGTTGATCAGCTCTTCTGTTGGACTTTTAAAAAAATAATGAAAGTTTGCAAACAGGTTATTAATTTTAAGCCATTTTATTTTTTTAGGCTGACACTTGCATCACTAACATCCGATGGACATGTGCACAATCTAACAACAACAGATTTCAAGAAAATTAATCTGAAAAAAGATGAGGTAAATATTAGATTAAATAACTGAAACAACAAAAACCCAAAACAACTTGAGAATGTTTCATGTAACTGAACATTGACAGGTAGATAAAACACAAGTCAGAAATGTAGGAAAATAAAGATGTGAAAATGAGAAATCTTACTTTAGTTTTTCATTAATATATCTACTGCTCCACAACCCTCAACTCTTTTTCTCACTATTTCCCCTTTATTCATCTCACAATCCAATGTCATAATGACAGTTTCTTGTACTTTTTCTCACTATTTCCCCTTTATTCATCTCACAATCCAACGTCATAATGACAGTTTCTTGTACTTTTTCTCACTATTTCCCCTTTATTCATCTCACAATCCAACGTCATAATGACAGTTTCTTGTACTTTTTTTCAGGGATAGCTCTGGCACTCGCCAAATCACCAATTGTGAATTTTGAAAGCAGTTGGTGAATTTTATTTTAATTTGGCGAAATAGTTTCATGTAATAATTGACATTTTGAAGAAAATATCTGTCGATTTCTGCAATTTTTGAAGTTTAATGGACATTTTAGCAAAATGTTTTGCTCACCCAGAGCTAGCCCTGGGGTTTTTTCCCTTTATTAAAAAGCAATATTATTGTAAGCTTACCATTATGAGCATTATTTACGGATGAAATTTTAAATCATTAGTCATATTTTGTTTTCAGTTTTGTTAATTATTAGCCATGTTTTATTTAAAAAGTAAATTGATTGAGAGTCATATTCTGTTCTACAAGTCTCACTGTTAATCATATTTCCTTCTGAGCCATAAATAGTAATTTTTGTTTTCAAAGTTGAATTTGTAGTTCTGAAAGTCATAATTGGTTTTCTGGTCCCACTGCCCCCTTTCCTTTTACTCCCTTGAATTCCATCGCATTTCTTCTCAATCTGGCAACTTCTCCTATCTTTCAACTTCTTTTACTGTCCACCTTCACATCCCAGTCCTTGTCTCTCCACATTCCAGTCCTTGTCTCTCCAACCTCAATAGGTGCTTGTCTCTTGTGGCTATCTGTGCCACACACCTGTCATTCCCCATCAGCTTAGCCTGAACACTTCGGAGAGTGTTCAGTAGTTACCTCTGGTATAGTTAAGAGGCACCAAGTCTTGTAACCACCTACTATAGTCCCCATCTACTGGCAGTCGTTAGTTAATGCTGTGGGTCAGACAGTTTTATTAGTGGCAGAGGACGAGGATGCCAGGTGGGTGCAGGGAAGTACACAGAGACTTAAGATGAAGTCTTAATTGTTAATAACATTAATGTTTTTTTCAAAAATAAAATTTTTGGTTACTTATTGTTTGAATTAATAGTCCTGCCTTATTTTTCAGACAGTAGTTTTAATTGCGGTAGGTACAGAATTCAAGTTCCCGATGTTCATCTCGATGAACGTTTTGTTTACAACTCCCATGTCCAGCATCCCACTACCTCGGTTAGAAATGCCAGTATCGACAGACGTGCTCACCACGTGTACACAGACTGAGCCACATGACACTCAAGAGGAAGAGGCGGTGGTGCCGAGGACGATATCTCACGGAGATCTCACTGAGGTGGATGTCTTCCAGATACCAGACGATGAGGAAGATATTCCCGAGGAAGATATTCCCGTGACGATGTCATCTTCCACAGCCAGCTTAAATACACGGAACCTAACATCAGCTTCCACAGCAAGCTTAAATACACGGAACTTAAGGACGTCATCTTCCACAGCCAGCTTAAACACACGGAACCTAACGACGTCATCTTCCACAGCCAGCTTAAACACACGGAACCTAACGACGTCATCTTCCACAGCCAGCTTAAACACACGGAACCTAACGACGTCATCTTCCACAGCCAGCTTAAACACACGGAACCTAACGATGTCATCTTCCACAGCCAGCTTAAACACACGGAACCTAACGATGTCATCTTCCACAGCCAGCTTAAACACGCGGAACCTAATGACATCATCTTCCACACCCAGCTTAAACACATGGAAATGTTTAGGTCAAACAAGTGAAAGAGCAAATCACAATCAAGGAGATTCTTCTTAAAAAAAGAGATTTTATTTTAATAAAGTTGTTTTTTGTTTTACATTATTGTTTGTATTATGTACTTTTTGACTCGGGGTATAGTTTTGAGGGTGGGGACGAACAGATAAAGTTTGTTTTGCTTAAAGACACCACTAGAGCACATTGATTTATTAATCATCGGCTATTGGATGTCAAACATTTAGATATTTTGACATATAGTCTTAAGAGGAAACCTAAATTTTTTCATTAGTAGCAATGGATCTTTTATATGCACCATCACACAGACAGGATAGCACATACCACGGCCTTTGATATACCAGTCGTGGTGCACTGGCTGGAGTGAGAAATAGCCTAATGGGCCAACTGAGGGGGATCCATTCTAAACAGATCGTGCATCTGGCGAGCACTTTACCAGTGTGGTACGTCCTACCCTCGAACAGATAAGGGTTTTAGTATAAATGTATTGGATTCAGATCACGAAAAACGTTTGCATAATAGTGTTCATACCACTACTTTGGCTTGTGTTTAATTCCATTAAAAAGAGATCCCCTTTTATTAGTCCTCTACTGGTCCAATCGGAGGGGACTATAGATTTCATCTCCGACTATCTGTCTGTCCATCTGTCCCACATATAGTTTTCTGGCATTTTTATTTTCATAATGCCTTAAGATATTGAGCTGAAATATTTTGTATAGCTTATGATGTACAGCTACAGAATTATCAAGTTTGACTTTCATGGCAGTTTATCCATTTTTGACAAAATTATGGCCCTTAAACTTAGAAGATGTGTAAATTGTTTTCCTCACTTTTTGTTTTAGATGCCTGAAGATGCTAAGGTAACATGTTTTGTATAGCTTTACCGTGTACTGTTACAGATGAAATTCAACTTTCATGGCGATTTACCCATTTTTCACAGAGTTATGTTCCTTGAACTTAGGATATTTGCAAATTTGTTTTCCAGACTTCTTATTTTAGAATGCCGCAAGATATTGCGGTAAAATGTTTTGTATAGCTTTACCATGTACTGTTACAGATGAAATTCAACTTTCATGGCGATTTACCCATTTTTCACAGAGTTATGTTCCTTGAACTTAGGAGATGTGCAAATTTGTTTTCCAGACTTCTTATTTTAGGCCCCTGCGTGTGCTGTAACCTCACCGTGGTGCAGGGGTGTAACATTCTCTTTGAGAATGGCCAATTGTCACGGGGATTCTATAATACCCGTAACTGAATGAAACACAATTGTCCAAACATCTCTCCTAACTGTATATCTATTAGATCTCTCTGTAACAGGCAGTTATACCCGCTGTGGCTCGTCTCTAGGTATGATCAGAGATACGATCTTATATAAAGTATATATTATTATAGCACGTTTAGTTCACTAGAAAACACAACAAAAACACAATACACTTTGGAATCTGTATTAACCTACGCTGATAAATGTACTGCCGCAGTAGTTAATTAACAACAACAAACAATAACAACCCAGAACTGATCACTTAATTAGTTAATCTCTAGGTGTCTAGTTTACACAATATGCTAATCACTTCACCGTAACACAACACCCACACGTGTGATAATTGAGAAACGCTTCCAGAAGAACTTGATTAAAGGAATTACACTCTATTCCTAACTGGTTAATTTTTAATTAACCCTTACTACTCGTTCAATGACGTGTGATAATTGAGAAACGCTAACACACACACATGTGATAATGGAGAAACGCTTCTTATTTTAGAATGCCTCAAGATATTGCGGTAAAATGTTTTGTATAGCTTTACCATGTACTGTTACAGATGAAGTTCAACTTTCATGGCGATTTACCCATTTTTCACAGAGTTATGTTCCTTGAACTTAGGAGATGTGCAAATTTGTTTTTCCAGACTTCTTATTTTAGAATGCCTCAAGATATTGCGGTAAAATGTTTTGTATAGCTTTACAGATGCAGTTCAAGTTTCATGGTGATTTACTTATTTTAGACGGTTATGGCCCATGAATTTTGGCGATACGCAAATTTGTTTGGCCCTGAAGGGACATGTATTGCTTTAACAATACTCTAGTAATGCTTAGTGATCTTGCTAGATTCAGAACTGATATTACTATTAAGTTATGCCATGTTGGGGCGGGGGGTGGGGTAGCAACTCTCACAATTATGGTATATTAAGATGATGCCTTTAGGAACAATTTATTTTAGACACCAAGTCTTTAGCACTGAATACACTAACTACACCATATCCTCACATATAAGTATGTCATCAGACGTAAGGCTGGTTGGTACTGTTTCGCAAGTTTTAACAGCTCACTAGGAAGGTTTGAAGCCACTACCTGACTTTTCTCTCTCCATTCATTAAACCACTGTCCTGGCCATAGCTGAGCTTTGTGCTCACGACGGTGTGCTTGAACTGTAATTGGCTATAAACTAAACTAAACTAAAAATAATGAAAGGACACACGAGCTACTCACTGGGTAGAAGGATGAAATTAATATCTATTGTAGATCTATTCTTTGAAATTCCCCCATCCCTACACCTCCCTTTCCCAACAGTTTTTCATGACTGGTAATTCAAAAACTGTGATATGTGCGGTCCTGTCTGTGGGAGGGAGCAGTAGTATCAGGGCCTGTCTGGGGTCATGACCTACTTTCCGTGACCTTGACCTACTTTCCGTGACCTTGATGACATCACGTGACCTCGTCCTACTGGCCCTGACCTACTGTGCCGTGTGCAACGCCCTACTGACCCGGTCCTGACCTACTTAGACCGGCCCCTGACCTACTTAGTCTAGTCCTGACCTATTTAGCCCGGCCCCGATCCGTCGTACTTAGCAACGCCCGTGCTATCCTGTCTGTAGGATCCCTTGCTACTAATGGGAAACTGTAGCGGGTTTTCCTCTCTAAAACTGTCAGAAGTATGTTTCACATCCAATAGCCAATGATTCATAAATCAAGGTGCTCTAGTGGTGTCGTTAACCTACCACATCTAAGGACTCGCGTCATTTTAGGTAGAACTTTCAGAGGAGCAACATGTCAGACCAGTACAAGTTATATGTACCCGACGTGGATAAGTGGACCCGTTTCTATAAACTGCAGGCAGAAGGTAAACTTCAACCTCATTTTCCAGTGCAACGTGGTGGGAAAAGTCAGATCATGTACAGTGTGGATCGATGTCTAGAACTCTACGATCCCACGTGGAAAAAAGAAAAAGAGGAACAGAACAAGTCCCCGACACCCAAAGTCGTCATGGTCTCCCCAACACAACAAGTGGTAGAGCAAGCCAAGGCCGAGCAGAAACGGAAACGTCAAGAGAGTGGCGTGGAACAGAAACGACGAGAGCAGACTGGGCAAAAACGGCACAAGCATTTCTGAGAAGGCTATAAAAGGGGGCATGGCAGTTTCAACATCGTCAGTTCACGTCGAACACTTCAACAATCAACATCATGAATCAGAATTGGTTTATTCCGGAACATGTCATGGACAAAAGATCGTGTCCCGTATGTCCAAAGACTTTTTCAAAACCATCAAATATGCTACGTCATTGGAAGACCTTCCATTCAGCTCAACTCCAGGCTCCTATGGTTCCTATAGCTCCGGCTCCTCTGGCTCCGGCTCCGGCTCCTATGGCTCCTATAGCTCCTCTGGCTCCTCTAGCTCATATAGCTCCTGCTCCTCTGGCTCATATAGCTCCTGCTCCTCTGGCTCCTATAGCTCCTATAGCTCCTGCTCTGGCTCCTATAGCTCCTCTGGCTCCTATAGCTCCTCTGGCTCCGGCTCCTCTGGCTCCTATAGCTCCTCTGGCTCCTATAGCTCCTGCTCTGGCTCCTATAGCTCCTCTGGATCCTCTAGCTCATATAGCTCCTGCTCCTCTGGCTCCTATAGCTCCTGCTCCTCTGGCTCCTATAGCTCCTGCTCTGGCTCCTATAGCTCCTCTGGCTCCTCTAGCTCATATAGCTCCTCTGGCTCCTATAGCTCCTGCTCATAGGGCTCCTATAGCTCCTGCTCCGCTGCAGCAGCAGCCCCTAAGATTGTTACATCCGTTCACCATGATCGTGTCGGGACCCACGTCGTGTGGAAAGACAGTTTTGTTGTACAAACTGCTAAGGGATGGTAAAATCCAGCCGCCTCCCCAGCGCGTCATCTGGCTCTACACACGATGGCAACCCCTCTATGATACGATCAAAATGGTTGCTCGAGTGAAATTTGTTCAAGGCATACCCGAGAATTTGGAAAAGGATCGTTATTTGGATTCGAGAGTCAGAAATCTCATCGTGTTGGACGACCTGATGTCTACAGCTGGAAAAGACCCTCGCATCACCGACCTGTTCACGGAAGGAAGTCACCACAGAAACCTCTCTGTGATTGCCATCAACCAGAACTTGTATCACAGCAAGGACCCGACACAGAGAAGAAACTGCCATTATCTAGCGCTGTTCAACAACCCCATCGACAAGCAGCAAGTTCTGACTTTGGCACGGCAGATGTATCCTGGAAATACTCGTCATTTCATGCATCAGTTTGAGGAAGCTACCCACAGGCCCTACGGACATCTCTTGGTGGACTTGAAACCGACCACGCCCGAACATTGGCGTCTTCGGCCTAATGGTTTAGAGACGGGGCCGTCCGAATGGTATAAAAGCACGAACGTAACGGCGAATGTCTCAGAAGAGTTGCAGCCACCGACGAAGAAAGAGCTCTACATGCAAATCATGCAAAGAAACGCATTCAAGAGAAAACTACCAGGCATACCCGCCTACGAAAGTGACGACGAAGGAAGATGATGAGGTAGAACCCTATCTGAAAAAAGTCAAGAGAATGCAGTCTTGCGATACGTGTGTGGTCTGGTCTTTAAAGACGGAAGCGACTTGCAGCGACACGTGAAAACGTGCGAAGAGGGAAATGAAAAAGAAGAAGAGCCGTCGCCCGACCTGGAAAACGAAGGCATTCGTCTCATGGTGGAACGTGTATTCGACATGAATCGTGACTATCTCCAAAGCAAGAGGAAACGCTACGAAGAAAAAAAAATGTCCCAAGATGCCATTGAAAGAAACATGAAGACATTGCAATGGAAGTTATTTAAAGACACGTACTCTCGCTTCCTGACCTATATGCATTACTTTGACAAAGGTCCCAACACCAGAAAAATTTTACAGTTTGTGAATCCAGACAAAGATGTGAGACCACAGATTCGTTCTAAATTAAATCAGTATCGTTCATGGATCGGCGAATATTTGGATGAACAAGACGACGACGATACCGACGATGAGGAGGACGACGATGATGAAGAGAAATGAACACTCATATTATTCACATGTCGCCCTTAAGGCCTCTCGATGTAACCCAGTGTGTGTCCATTTTATATATGTGTCAGTGATTTGTAATTTAGAAATAAATGAAAAACCAAAACATTGCGTTTGTTTTTTGTGTTTTTTACTCTATGACTAGATTTGTGATTGGATATTACTACCGCTACTTTATAGTAGCAAGAGCTGTGTGTACAAGACAGAACATACCACGATCTTTGATATACCAGACATAATACACTAGTTGGCTATAGCTTAATGGGCCACCGACGGGGATCGATCCCAGACCTACCGCACATCAAGAGAACACTGAGTTACGTCCCGTCCCCACAGGGTTATTAGAGGCTGCTTGAAAAAAAAATCGTAACATAATAAATAAATAAACAAATAAATAAGTAAGTAAATAAGTAAAATAAAAACAAACTATAAATTATTATTTTGGTTTAAAAAATAATAGAAAAATATAATTTCCCCACATGAGATACGAACGACGTACCCTCAGCGCTGGACGCGAAGTCGTTCGCACTTGACTACTAAACGCATGTTAACAACATCTGTCATTTAAACCGTTATATGTGCGAGCGGCGAAGCGCGGAATGAAGTGATGAAATAGGTCAGTTCATAATAATCTTGTGAATGCGCTATCAGATATCGTAGAACGAGAATTCTATTTTACACCATTTAAATCATTTCTTATTTCACGTCTTTAAGAATGTAACTTCTAGTTCAGTATTGCCACCAACAATAAAATAGGATACCACCGCTTCCCGGATGTAAACAGTGATAACCATTCATCATTCAGTGCGCTAAAATTAAACACACTACCTCGCGTCGGGCCGAGTCCTTAGAAGTGGTAGGTTAACGACACCACTAGAGCACCTCGATTTATGAATCATTGACTATTGGATGTGAAACATACTTTTGGACAGTTTTAGAATTTCCCCACATGAGATACGAACGACGTACCCTCAGCGCTAGACGCGAAGTCGCTGGATGTGAAACATACTTTTGGACAGTTTTAGAGAGGAAACCCGCTACAGTTTCCCATTAGTAGCAAGGAATCCTACAGACAGGATAGCACGGGCGTTGCTAAATACGACGGATCGGGGCCGGGCTAAATAGGTCAGGACTAGACTAAGTAGGTCAGGGGCCGGTCTAAGTAGGTCAGGGCCCGGTCTAAGTAGGTCAGGGCCGGGTCAGTAGGACGTTGCACATGGCACAGTAGGCCAGTCTAAGTAGGTCAAGGTTAGTCTAAGTAGGTCAGGGCCAGTAGGACGAGTTCACGTGACACGCCCGTGACGTCATCAAGGTCACGGTCAGTCTAAGTAGGTCAGGGCCAGTAGGACGAGGTCACGTGACGTCATCAAGGTCACGGAAAGTAGGTCAAGGTCACGGAAAGTAGGTCATGACCCCAGACAGGCCCTGATACTACTGGGAGCGTGTATACAAAATATCCCATGCTGCTAAAGGAACAATGTAGTGGGTTTCCTCTAAGACTATACGTCAGAATTATCAAATGTTTGACATCCAACAGCCGATGATTAATTAATTAATTAATATGCTCTAGTAGTGTTGTTAAACAAAACAAACTTGAACTTTTAATAAAGACCACTAGACAAACCTCCGCCCAGGGCCTCGTTCCATGAAGCGATCTTAGCACTAAGATCGCCTTAAATGCATACGGTACCTGTCCACTATAGGTGATCTTAGAGCTAAGATCGCTTCGTGAAACGGGGCCCTGGGGCTAATTCACTAAACTCTCGCAACTTTGCGATATCGCAGTGCAATGCTAAAAGACTTGCAAAGAGGATGCTTTGTTGTCTAGCAGAGCCTAAGAGAGTTTTGTGAATTAGGCCTCAGGTCAACTAGCTAAGTGACCGCAGTGTGTGTGTGCTCCAGACAGCGTGCGCAAACCTTTATTGGACAGTGTACTTTAAGCTTAATTCGATATATCTACTAAAGTAATTTGAAATGACATGAAACGACATTTGAGTTAAAGGCAAGTGGTGGCACCATCCGTGTGATAACGATAATGACGCTATTTTTGGTGTGTTATGCTACTCGCCCACTTACACGATGTGAGCTACGATATATCACGTTATTAATATCGTGTGTAAGCTCGTCATAGTTCTTCATTAACTCGCAACGTACTCGTACTGAGCTACTTATGTAGTCGCGACACTTCGTGAGGGGTCGTAGATTTTCTACGATAGAAAAAATATTTTGAACATGTTGAAAACTTTTGCAATGCTCGTATGACATCGTGTTTTTCACGTGTTATGCTCGTGCTGTGCTCGGCATTGATCGTAGTTTGCACGTAATCAGTTATTGAACACGATAAACACGATAGACACGATTTGTGTACGATTGACAGGAGCTGACTGCGTCCTTGAAACGTGTATGACAGGAGCTGAACACGTGCAGAACACGAGCTAGTTGCGACAGTAACACGAGCTTAGTATGATAGCCACGTACTGAAAACGAGCTTACGACGAATGCCATATTTGTCACGTGAGCGCGTGCAGGTAATGAAAATACCGCGAAATATATGTATTTCTATTTTCTATTTCTAGAGCTGATGTTAATTTTCATGAATACCGTCAATAATGCGCGGGAACCTAGTCCTCGGTATGTTGTGGATGACACACGCTGCTAGGACTATAGTCTCTACGTTCTCAGTCCTTTGGGCCATTGGGGCGAGAAGGAATCTGAATCTGAAAACATCAAGTGAAACACAAAATATGATTACATTATTATCATACAATGTGTAATGAATTATAGAATATTCCAAGAATCGAAACACATTGATTAGCCATATTATGTAGATTAAGTAGTAACAATACCTATATGCAAGAATGCCAAAAGCATTCTCCACAACGCGTCGTGCGCGCGACAGCCCGTAGTTGTAGAGACGTTGTTCCCGGGACATTCCTCTCTGGGGGTAAGGCTTCATCAAATAGGTACGCATGGCGAAGGCGTCATCTGCCACTATGGAGTATGGCATAGGTTGGTCGTCTCTGGGAAAAGGTGTGGGAGGGGGGACGCCAAGGGTGTTGTTCTCCAGCGCAGCCCACAATGGCGTCCCCGCAAAGACGCCACCATCCGAAGCTCTGAAATCATATGAATGAATGTACGATAAGAATGTGTGATCATTCACAAAACATTTTGCTTTATCACAATATTATTAGTGTCAAACAATTTTTTTTTATATGCATTGAAATCAATACACCATTGCGTTATTAAACAAACCAAAACAACACTAAATGCAATTCGGTAAATTGTACTTGCCCGCCATTTGCACCCACTTCCACATATAGGAAGCGATACTGGCTGTCCACAAGAGCCATAAGTCCAATACTGTGGAATCCCTTGTAGTTGTAATATACGGATCCGGAAGCACTGGGCGCTCTGATCACTACATGCTTGCCATCAAGAGCCCCCAAACAGTTGTAAAAGTTCCACTTGTTTGAGAACCCTTCAGCCACTGCTCTCCACTCATCTGGTGTTGATGGACACTGAAATAGTAAAGTGTATAATCTGGTCATATCAATTACCAAATTATGGTATACGCACAGATTGCCATATATTAATCAATTAAACAGTTGCATACATGTTACTCTTTACTTTTTATTCATACCTTCAGAAATTCCTCTGCAAACTCATTGTTGATTGCGTTGCGTGTTTCTGGTACAATGCGGGAAATTGTGTTGTTAGCCACCCTGAATTCGTACTCAAGGGTCTTGTATGAGTTTCCATTCGCCAGGTAACGAAGAGTGATGGCCAAGAGTAGAGCGGGTTCAAGTGGTTCCCTCATGAATGTCGCCTGTCTTTCAATTTTAGGACCAACACGATCCAGAATCTCTTGGAACAAGGCCGAGTCCACCCGTAGGAAATTCTAGAAGCCAGTATGGTCTTCTCGCGCCAGCTCCTGCTGCAGGGTATTATAAAACCCGTAATTTTTCCGACGAAGAAGCCAGGTCCTTGACCAAAACCTTCGCAGGACTTGACGGCGGTAGCCCTCCGCCCTTCGTCGACGTCTGCGTACAACCAGTGTGGTGGCCGCCACTACTCCAACTATAACACTTCTATACAGAAAATCATGTTGCTGTTGATATGCCATTTTGCTAAAAGTTAACGGTGTTGTGACGATTTGAAAAACGCGCCAAAATACAATGTTTTCCGGTTTCCGGTTTGTACCCAATAGAGTCGTATTTACATCGTGACAAACTCGTAGAGATCGCGTTAATGTCTTAGTAAACTCGTAAAAACCTCGTATACAACACGTGCAGAACTATTCTTTATCGTATTAACATCGCAGAAATGTCGTATCATATTCTTAGTAAGTTCGTGATGTGATCGTACAACATCGTTACAGTGTCTTGTGTAAACAATAATATCTATACTACTACGATATTTCACATATCGTGATAAAATCGGCGGCCAGATCGTGTAAGTGGGCGAGTAGCATTAATCAAATCACTCTGTCATGCTTTCAGCTGTGTTAGACACGGGGCGGGACGTGAATGAATGAATGAATGAATGTTTACCGACACCCCAGCACGAAAAATACATCGGCTATTGGGTGTCAAACTATGGTAATGCAAACAAATAAAGTGATGTTCAACATCAATATAAAAATTCAAGATTTAAATAAAAACAGTGTAAAGAACTGCAAAAATACAAATATCACAGATAGTAGTCCAGTGGTAAAACGCTCGCGCGGTCGGTCGGTTTGGGATCGATCCCCGTCGGTGGGTCCATTGGGCTATTTCTCGTTCCAGCCAGTGCACCACGACTGGTATATCAAAGGACGTGGTATGTGCTATCCGGTTTGTGGGATGGTGCATATAAAAGATCCTTTGCTACTAATGGGAAAAATGTAGCGGGTTTCCTCAATGACCATATGTTTGACATCCAATAGCCAATGATTAATAAATCAATGTGCTGTAGTGGTATCGTTAAACAAAAACAAAAACAAACTTTTAAAGAAACTGTCCTGAGTTTGCTACTTTTAGAGCTTTTTGACGACTAAAAATAAACATTCAATACATTTCTTCTTTAGAATATTGGTGTGTGTAAATACAGTGTGGTTCAAACGGGATTTTACCTCGAAATCATTTCGTACGCACGAACAAGTATACATTAATTAGGAAGTAAAATAAAGTTTTAGTTATTACAAACATTACCATGACCAGAAACACATTAATTATACACATAGTGATATTCTAAAAAAAAGAAAAAAAAGAAAGAAAAAGTGTCCAATATGTGATTGTCGTCGTTAAAAGGGGTCTGTTAGTTTGGAACATATATTACAATGATTGCAAACTCAAAGATTGTCCTGTTAATAATACGATTAAATGGTTTGCGCGTAGGAGTTGTGTGCACGTACTTCTGTAACATCGTTACATATACTAAGATATTAATGGAAGGAAATAACTATGTGTTCACGACACTTCTGTACATTATAAACTACGGCTTTGGTGTTTAACATGATGGCTGTTTCGACAAAAGGTCGAACAAAAGAGAGAGAGAGGGAGGGAGGAAATCCACTGCAACGGTACTGAGGTGCGCTTCACCCCACCATCCCGAAGACAGGATAGCACATACCACGGCCTTTGATATACCAATCGTGATGCACTGGCTGGAACGAGAAATAGCCCAGTGGGCACACCGACGGGGATTGATCAAACACCAACCGCGCATCAGGCAAGCACTTTACAACTGGGCTACGTCCAGCCCCTGTCCTGTCGAAAGCCGGAATGTATGGATTTTACTTTTAGTCTGCCGTAGAAACAACAACAACAAAACCGCGATGAACGGTAAACAGAAGAAAATCAAAATCCATGAAGTGAATGTAAATTTTATTTACAATCCATTATTAAAGGGGGTGGGGACTATTACAGTCGGTAGGACGCTCACCCCCTTGGGCCGAGAAACCTTTCTGTTTTTCATTCTAAAATGCATTTTGTATTACAAATACCAGGATTATAGGCTAACATACACAAGATTTGTCAACATTGATACTAAATGCAAATGCAAAAATATTGTAACTCGTATATAATTAAACGATAAAAGCTACAATAAATGAAATTACATTACACTGCCCAGTAAGTAGAATCCGTGAGTTTACGTCAAAACGAACCTTGTAGTCTATACCACTATGCTCTTAAGATCCGCATTTAATAAGTAGGTTTTCTCCTTAACAAGGTTTTTCTTGTCTTCTTTTTCTCGTTTTGTTAGACGCACAGACGAAACTAATCAAGACGACGCAGTCTGCAAAGTCTGGTTTCCAGAAATGGAACGCAAATGGATTATTGGAATGTCTTTTTGAAATGCTTTGATAACAAGTCTGGAGTTGGCCAGTAACTCGTTTGCCGTAACATTGCTGCTGTCTGTCGCAATAACCGATGCCTCGTGTCATTCAGAGTGTTAACAGACGCCTCTCTTTGTGAAAATGTAAACGTATAATAATATTTTAAAAAATACAAGATTAAAGGTAGCCCACAGTACTTAGGCTGGGTAGGAGCGCTAGAAATCATTAGCATTATGGATGTAAACTAACTGGCACCACACAGATATTGAGGGAGGAAATCCGCTGTCGCCACTTCATGGGCTACACTTTTCGATTAGCTTCAAGGGATCTTTTATATGCACCATGCCACAGACAGGGTAGTACATACCACGGCCTTTGTTACACCAGTCGTGGAGCACTAGCTAGAACTAGAAATAGCCCAACCGACGAGGATGGACCCTAAAACGACTGCGCATCAAGCGAGCGCTTTACCACTGGGTTACGTTCCCCCGCTATTGGATGACATTGGTAATTCTGACATATAGTCTTAGAGAGAAAACCCGCTTTTTACATTAGTAGCATGGACTCTTTTACATGCACTTTCCCACAAACAGGAAAGCACATACCACGGCCTTTGGCCAGTTGTGATGCAGTGGTTGGAACGAGAAAACCCAATCAGTTGAATGGATTCACCGAGGTGGTTCGATCCTGTGACGCAAGCACATCAGACGAGCACTGAACCGACTGAGTTAAATCCCGCCCTGCATTCGACAACCTCAAACTTACCCGTTTTAGACTTTTGTGACAGCCATTACAAACTTATGATCCGCGCCTGTGCAAAGCTGTAATCTATTATCTTAAGACCTAACAGTGCTTGAACTTTATATTTTTGAATATACACCGTCAAAAGTGAATTGGAATAAATATGAAAAATATGAAACATTAAACAATAGCTGGCCGAAAACAGAGCTAAAGATTGTTCTAATGAATGTGGCCATCTACAATGTTCTGAGTATGGATGTGTATTTGTGGATGGTAGGGAGCCTGTCGGAAATAGATAATAGTACACTAATTTGAAACCGAAAGTGTATAGCGACAGATGTTCTTTGATCAGTATGGCATCGTCAAGAGTAAAATTGGACATCATTACAAATCACGAAAGAAAGTCCGTTTCCAAGCGTACGAGGAAGCCAGAGCGACTTCGTCTACAGTTACATGTACTCTCTGTAACATGGCATTATCACCTGGGATGACATTTAAAAGGACGACATTACAGTGCAAGTCTTAAAATAAAACCAACGGTTCAGAAAACAAAACAACACAAAACAAGAACAATAACAAAAGAATACCACAACCCCATTCCCATGGCCACTGGATGTTAAAAATAGATAGTCTCAGACGAAACACTGTAATCTTTTATATATGCACTTTCCCATTACATCTTAAGTTTACGTCTGCAGCTAGCAATTATACCGGTCAGACGTTTACGTGTGTTTGGCATCTATTCCATGCAGAACATTACATCATTACTTTAGATGGAGCATTTTTATGACAAACGAAACTTAAATAGTATATTTATTGTACTTTTAACATTAATAAAGAATTGTGGTTTAGTCGTAGATTTACGTTTAAGTGCAAAAGTAGGTTTACGATGCTTTGTGAAATTAGGCCCTGGACACACCACGAACTTTGTTATACAAATTGTGTGGACAAAAAACAACAACAACCCAACCCCCCAAAAAAAACCCCAAACAACAACAACAACAAAAGCAAACAACAAACCCAACCAGTCAGACATAGTGGAGATTAGACCCCAAATGCTACAACGGGCGCTCTACGAAATTTACTGGAAAGAAACACCAGGCAATCAGCTAAATCAGAACGTAGAAGTTTTTATTCAAACACAGTACATACACATGTACAAGGATATATCTAGAGTTCTATGGCCCAGATTATGTACTACGCCTGCTCGCAGTGCTGTGGAAGCATCATTCCTCTCTTCCACGAATCGGGAACACACCGGAGTCCATCTTCACATCCGCAGGTGTATACGTTCAAGCACGTCTCTCTCAGTTTGGATTTCCTACGGCATTCTCCTGAAAAGAGAATTGAGTAAAATATATAGCCTCTATTAGAAATTACGAGAAAAATTAGGCAGTGTTACGTCCCCTAACCGCTCTCCATTTTCCGGAGCGTTCCGTTAACAGCAAGCATGGCCGATGACCACAGTTATTTGTGAATCTTCAGCTGAGATTTATGCATGCCAGCCCATGGCATCATAAATGTCCCCAGCTATGCTTTAAATATAAAGAATAATACAGGTAAAAATAAAGTAGCTGAAATTGCGTTTTGTTATAATTAACCATGTGTTAAGGTCACCCACCTTGATTGTTTTGGTTTCTTGCATGGACATTTTGGATTTTCTTTAAAAGCTGCAGTCTCGCCTCACATTAATTATCATAATTTCATTTAAACATACAAACACACCAATAGTTTTAATGAATTGTGTGTGACAGTAACACAGTTGTAATAGTTAGATAATAGAAATATATGTTTATAGTCCGTCCCACGGGGAACAGATTTTGCTTTCATACTATTGAATTTACTACAAGTTATTTATTTCTGAGTCGTTTGTTTTCTAAATTACACACAAAATTAGTATATTTTTGTTATTTCCAAAACACTTTTATTTTTATTTTTACGTCAAACCAAACTGAAATTATTAAAAAAAAAAACCCTCCACAACAGTTTTGTAGGAGATAGGAGGGACAGTGGGTTAGTTGTTAGTTGGTTAGTGAGAAAGAAGATGGTGTAGAGGCCTTACACTTACCCACTGAGATATTAAGAACTCGCTCTGGGCTGGAGCCAGTACTACCCAGTCTAGACTTCCTCTACACAATTTCCTGCACACGCGCCTGTTTAACTAAATATTTCGTTTGCTTCAAATTAATTAGGCCTACATACATTGCATTATAAAGTGTAAATTTTGCTTTAATAACAGCTAAATATATAATTTAAAGGGACACACCCTAGTTTGTAAACACTAAGGCATATATTTTTTATTTTATTTTACTATTAGAGCCGTTTTTGATAACTAAAATCATACTTTACTTAGATTTTATTGTTCAGATTATCAATTTCCGAACATCCAAAGTTTATTTGGTCATGCTGGTGTTTTTAAATATCACAAAATGTATTTCTCATATTTAAAAAAACGCACGTGCGTTTGAAAAGTAAAAGTTATGGAGTTGAGTTTTAGTCTATTTTAGAGGGCATTTCACAATTTCAAAGTCAGAGACTCATGTTTCACTCAATTGTAACTGTATCCAAATGTGTTACAGGTTTGTAGATTAACTAAACTTAGTGTTAATTTTCATAGGCTGAAACTGGGGTCGGTCCCTTTAACCTAAACACATCTACCTAGTAACAGTATTTGTTTTATTTACATCAAAATATTTGTATAAACACATTTATGTTAGTCTTGCACGCCGATTATTTAAGGTAGGTAGATGACCAACATGTTAAAATGAAGACATTGTTGTATACATGATTATAAGCGTAAGTGGGAGGCAAAACAACAAACCTATTTTTTTTTTAACACCCCCCCCCCCCCCTCCCCAAGAAAACACCAATAACAACAAGTCTGCCCCCAAATAAACAATAGCCTACAAAACAAGCCCCCACAAACCACAACCACAACTAAAAATATAACCTAGACGAACACGCACATTAAATGGGGTTTTAATTTTTTTTTTTTTATCTATGTACATATTTCATCGTTGCTGCTACTGGATGAAGAAAAGTGATATACAGCGCCGTAACAATGGCAAACATTAATGGCATCTGTATTATTTTGGGGGCTTTCTTTTGACTACAGGCGTGTCAAAACCTATTTACGAAACACCATGTGAGAAGACAGACTGGCCGGACTAGCCTTGATGCATATTTATCGCTGACATTTCTCAAATCATTAGCATGTTTCTACATCGCAAACTATTTCAAAAGGATCCATCCTGGCAATTATGTGAGAAAAACGTTGGTTATCATGGTGCTTTTCGACTAGATAGATATTATTTGCTGGGGGTTATTGCATCGTATATATACGTGTAAAATTGTGTCCATTACACATTGCCTGACAATGGCAGTCACACTGGACTGCGTGATGTGTATTTATGTTGACTACTCTCTAATACTAATAGTTGGTATATATATATATATATATATATATATATATATATATATATATATATATATATATATATAACACACACACACATTATGGTCGTAGTTAATAATGCAGTTAGCGGTACAGAAACTCGCAGCTAGTTATTTAGTCAAATTAATGTACCCTTCCGTTCATGCACATTGATATATACACAAACACATGCATATTAATTGCAAATATCAAAACTTTATGAAGATGCCGTTTTACCGAGTCAATCATTGATCAATGAGCCCCTTTTTCTTCGTCTCTCTAAGACGTGGTCGTAAGTACTTCTGTTGATCATACAAAAAAAAATATTGTACATTTTCTTTTCTGTAAAAGAAGGAGATTGCATACAATCTGACAAACAATAATAGAAATAGGAAACTTTATTAACGTCAAAAAACAAAAGAACAAGTCGACGGCTACTTCACGATTCAGTAGTAACAAAGAGCCTTTGTTGCAAGCGACAGGAGCGTGAACGGGCCGGAAGTAATTTAGCGCATGTTTGGGAGCTTAGCGCACATGCAAATCAAGGGCAGATAAGTATGTTTCTAATAGAGGCTATACTATAAATCACGTAAGAAAAGTATAGAAAGATAGCAGACTGGCCCGTACCTAGCGATACATTTATACGAATAAGAGCACTTATTGGTTTAATGCGGTGTTCACACAGTGCCGATTATGGCTCCCGTTTGAGATCAGACAGCGCTACGACACGAAAAGTGAAAAAGTCGGATTACTATCCTCAATGATCTGGAATGTCCTATCATTGTCTGAACGCAGTCGTATACGTTCGTATCAGAGTCCTACGGATCGGGAATGGTCCGGAGAGGTCGGCCAAGCACTCCCGACAGTTAGGAAATATTCGGGAAACTCAGCCGATTGTGTCCTGTGGATCGGGACGCTGTCGTGATGAACGGGCATGATCTGGACTATTACGTGACTAACGGTTTTCTAACGGATGTCTTCCGTCAGCGTCGGTTCACTGTCGAGTCACTGTCTGATCTCTGTCGGATCACATTCGGGAGAATCGGGACGCTGTCGGGACAGATTTGGTAGGGTTTTTTTTACCATGCGAAAGATACAAATCGGATCAGAATTGGATTGAGAACTGGAGAATCGGGACGAATTCGGCTGGAAACGGCTGAATCGGGACGCTTCCTGAACAATATCTGATTGTTGTCGTGATTTCCCGCTACGAATCACAGGATCTTGATCAGACTTTTGACAAATTTTAATCGGGAATGGTCCTACCAAGGACGGCAGTAAAAAAGCCTGACTGTGTGATTGAAGCTTAAAAGAAACCTCTCTATTCTAACTAGAGAAGATCCTATATTATCAAATTAAACCCAACCGATCGTAGATTATTGTTTAAAAAGTTGTTTAAATCCTGCGTTCGAAGAAACTGTAGGCCAAATCGATGAATTTGATACACCATTCATATGTGCACAGTGTCAGACTAAATTATGTATAATAAATAATATCACACTCGCATACGGCTCGCGCCCTTTGCTTTCCCTTTCGTCTATTTTCGGCTTCATCCCTGTTACTGCGTGCGTGCGTGCGTGCGTGCGTGCCTGCCTGCCTGCCTGCCTGCCTGCCTGCCTGCCTGCCTGCCTGCCTGCCTGCCTGCCTGCCTGCCTGCCTGCCTGCCTGCCTGCCTGCCTGCCTGCCTGCCTGCCTGCCTGCCTGCCTGCCTCTCTCTCTCTCTCTCTCTCTCTCTCTCTCTCTCTCTCTCTCTCTCTCTCTCTCTCTCTCTCTCTCTCTCATACACACACACGCAGATGCATATGTATACACATATTGTCTAATAAGTGCATTATATACGACTGTATAGCTTTAATTATGTATCGTTTATGTATATACAATAATACCATGTACAGCAATGATTCAAGGCCCCGACCGTGACCTTGCTTATTTTTAAACACTGGCGCATGTCCCCCACCCCCATTCGTACCTAATGTTCCCCATCATCTTTCATATTTGCCCGTCGCCCCAAAACAGGTCTCATAAACAGTGTAAGCCCCTCCCCCTATATGGGTGGCTCCTAATATAAATGTCGTGCAAAACGGCGTGCAAAACATCAATATCCAGGTTAATCTCTAGAGAAAACATTTTTTTTTACATTCCCAGTCACAGTATAGCAAATTAACAGTTTCTGTTGATTTGAAAATAATAACAGTAACAAATAACTTCAAAACACTGGATTATTTAGCTGCTACAAAGATCAACCTATTTATAATTATGAAAGACAAACAATGTCTGTATTTCTTCGTCTTTTTGTTTTGTTGTTGTTCAATGAATACCGATTTTTTTTTTCACCAGGTGATATTAATACCTGGGGAGTGGTGTTGAAGTACCGTATCTCTTTTTAATTGGAGCGCGTTTTTATCTCGGTGATAGATCAAGAGCGTCCGACTGACGTACACGATTTCGAAGTCCGCTCATTATGGGTCAGCCAGCTACCAGTTTTAATCAGGGTCTTTTCTTCATTAAACTTTGAAGTCCAGACTTCAGAGTCTTCAGATCTCAACTACACGCTATTTGTGGGAAAGACTTCGTTAACCCTGTGAGACCCAATTTATCAAATCTGAAACGCAGCTTTAAGTAGAGAGGAGAGACGAGTCTTGAGTGTAGGCTTTAAAGCTGCAACACACCGGCAATAGTCTCTGTCATTTGACTATACTGATGGATAGAAATAAGGGAACACATAATTAGCAACAGAAAATATTGACTGCAACTAAAACCCTCGCCCGTGTTACTGACAGTTAATTTCACAGTACTAAAATTTAATCTCACGTTAGTGCGGAGGGACGTAGTAAGTGTGGTTTTTACTACGTCCGGATCTTGTTACATACCCTATATATATATATATATATATATATATATATATATATATATATATATATATACTGTATTCAGAACTTGTGGCATCATGCTTCAACCGCTTTTCAGACGATATAGTTCAACAAATGGACACACAAACCCAAAATGTATAAAAATACTGTACTCACATCAAGTACTTGCATCATTATTAACAAAATAAAGCTTCAACGACAGCCTTAAAAAATATCCCCGCCATTTTAAATTTGCTAAGTAGAGGGAAGCAGCCGGCCGTGCACGTTAAGAAAAGTATTGACTTATAGTGCCCCGTGCACTAATCTCACGTGACATCTTTGTGTTTTATGCAGGCATAACTACTCTTGTAGTGCATTACATTTGGTCCCTTATGTTTTTTTCCCCAACAATATATTTAGAACAGATCATCCACATTAATTTCCATATCGTCGTCCGCCTTTCTTCCAATCTGATTAAAATATATTAGCTCCACTGGTAGAACTGATTTCAATCAGATTCGCCATTCTTCGATAGGCATTTGTTCTACTTGTTATCTACGTCACACTCAATGTCGATATTTTTTTTTTACCAGGGTACGGGAGATTAATGCGTAACAAGCGTAACAAGTTGTCAACACCTACCATCCACAGTTCAAGTCCCCACTCAACGCCTTGCAACTTTCAATTTATTTTCGTCGTTATATCCAGTTAAGGTTCTAACACTGATCATTGGTGTAGCCCGGATTTTATATGGGGAGGGGGGGGGGGCACATAATTGGGGGGGGGGGGGGAGGGGAGGGGCAACTCGCCTTATGTATGTAGTTACGTATGATTTTATAAAATTTAATAGTTAAAAAAAAATGTTTGATTGGGGGACATGGCCCCCGTACACCCCCCCCCCCCCCACACACACACACTCGGATACGCCACTGACTGATCTGAGAAACACTTCATGGACTGCCAGTTAAAGGCAATAGGACTAAGGTTAATGGTTACTGGTTAGTGAGTACGATCTCGGCATAATGGCCTCCGAGTGCACCACTCAGTGCCAACACCACCGAGGCCCGACCCCCGCCATATGTTGTATATATCTGAGAGCAGCTTTACCTCGGTTCACATCAAGGGGTAGAAGTCCTCTTCGTCTCCTGCTCGCTATGAACCGATTGGGAAAGATGCAGCACTCGTTAGGTCCACATTCAGAATTAGTGTAACACGTGCGGACGTGAGGGAATGGCGCCACCAGGGCTCCGAATATCTAAAAAGAAAGGAATATTTGTTTAATGACACCCGAGCGCATAGCTTAATACAAAATAGTAGTAGTAGTAGTGATAATAATAATAATAATAATAATATACCCTTCAAAAGTAGGGGAACTTTAATAAGAATTTACAATTGCCAAAATTGTAAGGTATATTAGCTGTGGGGAATGGTTATATGTAATAGTAAATTAATTGGGCAAACATTACAACCGGTAGTTCAGTATTACAGTAGGTTTTATGACCACCAAAGATCTTGAAGGACGAATGGGGTCAGAAGTGAAATTTGAAAGTTGACGTTTTTGTATCAGTAAATCGCAAATTCAAACAATAAAAAATGACTTAAAACCCCACAATAACAACTGTATGATCAACAGAATGAAACAAATTGATAGAAATAATGTTCCACAGTGACAATCTAATTAAAATTAGCTCCACTATTACATGTGGATCTAACAGCAGCCCGTTGGAGCTCATGTCCAGTTGACCTTTCATTCAACCAATCAAAACCTTACTTGCAAAATCATGCCAGTGATTTGAATTCTGCCCCGGATTGGGCCCCTGGCTTTCCAGAGACTGAACCCTGGGGCGGACATGCTCGAAACCTTCGTGGTATATGAGCATGTTAAAGTATTACGCACGCAGTGATTATACTAGTATACAATCCAGAGTTTATTACTGCACATTTCCCCTGTTTTTTCAATGTTGAAATAGACCAACAAGTTCGCCTATTGCATAAATAGTCTCGTCCGATATTTTTAGAATTTATATGCTCCCGAATAACGCTATACAAGGCGAAGTGTAATTGGTCGATATTAAAATTGTTATTTATAGATGAAATGTCACCTGGAGATGCTGTTAGATCTATTGTTAAACCAATCAATGCTGTTAGATCTATTGTTAAACCAATCAATGCTGTTAGATCTATTGTTAAACCAATCAATGCTGTTAGATCTATTGTTAAACCAATCAATGCTGTTAGATCTATTGTTAAACCAATCAATGCTGTTAGATCTATTGTTAAACCAATCAATGCTGTTAGATCTATTGTTAAACCAATCAATGCTGTTAGATCTATTGTTAAACCAATCAATGCTGTTAGATCTATTGTTAAACCAATCAATGCTGTTAGATCTATTGTTAAACCAATCAATGCTGTTAGATCTATTGTTAAACCAATCAATGCTGTTAGATCTATTGTTAAACCAATCAATGCTGTTAGATCTATTGTTAAACCAATCAATGCTGTTAGATCTATTGTTAAACCAATCAATGCTGTTAGATCTATTGTTAAACCAATCAATGCTGTTAGATCTATTGTTAAACCAATCAATGCTGTTAGATCTATTGTTAAACCAATCAATGCTGTTAGATCTATTGTTAAACCAATCAATGCTGTTAGATCTATTGTTAAACCAATCAATGCTGTTAGATCTATTGTTAAACCAATCAATGCTGTTAGATCTACTGGCAGAACCAGTAGAGCTAATTTTAATCAGATTGCCACAGTGATTAATGGACCTTCCTGAAAATTGTCAAAATCAAGAATGAAACCCAATCTAATTAAAATTAGCTCCACTATTACATGTGGATCTAACACCAGCCAGTTGGAGTTCATGTCCACCAATCATAACCTTACTTGCAGAATCCTGCCAGTGATTTAAAAATAATTTGAAAACATTCCGAATTATCCTGAGGGTATAGACATGTTTCGTGTGAATTACGAATGCCTTAAAACATAAATAAAATAAATAATTTGTAATGTAAAACTGAAGACTGATTTAGTTAGGGTTTTTTTTATAAATAAATAAATAATTTTTAATGTAAAATTGAAGACTGATAACCCACCCCGTACGTATTGGTATGGTTCGCTGTACTGCGGCCACTAATATAGACTCGCCCGATATTTTTATAATTTGTATGCTCCCAAATAACGTTATAAAAGGCGAAGTGTGATTGGTCAATATTTAAATTATTATTTACAGACGAAATGTTACCTGGACATTGGGGACTACACAGTGTTGTTAGTTTTAAATCACTGGGATTCTGCAAGTAAGGTTTTGATTGGTGGACATGAGCTCCAACTGGCTGGTGTTAGATCCACATGTAATAGTGGAGCTAATTTTAATTAGATTGGAATGAAACCCCACGCACGGGTACGGGGCAACTGCGTGATGCAGGTGCAAATTATGGAATGTGTTTCAGTGTGTTGAAAAACAGACCTGAACGTTCTTTACTAGGATTTTTGAAGAGTATATTTAAAATAGTGTTTAAAGAACACAGCAGTAAGCATTTAACATACGATCTAGATCCACTGTACACTGAACTGGCTTTTGTTTTGCATATATTTTATTGTTTGTTCAAGGTAGGCTAAGGTAGGCTAGGGTAGCCTAATATGTGTCCACTGGGGAGGGTGGGGTTGGTACACACAAGACACGAAGAGTAAGACTATCACACTAGAAATAATCATTGCTTTATTATGTAGCAATAGCAAGATCCACTAGAGCACATTGATTTATTAATTATCGGCTATTGGATGTCAAACATTTGGTAATTCTGACATACAGTCTTAGAGAGGAAACCTGCTACATTTTCTTCCTATTAGTAACAAGGGATCCTTTATGTGCACCATCCCAAAGACACAATAACGCATACCACGGCTTTCGTGGTGCACTGGATATAACGAGATATAGCCCAATGGGCCCCCCGACAGGGTTCGACCTTAGACCGAGCACGCATCAGGCGAGCGCTTTAGCACTGGGCAACGTCCCGCCCCCATCCAAGAGTAAAGTGCCTGAGGGTGCACTGCAAGAGATGGCTCACAGTGCGGTGATATAGGATCTTCTTAGGCTAGACGAAAATGGCACTAGCTGGGACTCTGAATAAGCTCCAAATACACAACTAAAATACTGCACCCACCAAATCTGTTTGTGGAAGATATTGCTCATTCCATAGCTCGGAGAGTGACGGAAGGGATAGCGTTCTTGGACCATTAATGGATATGCCAACTAATCGTCAATGATCAGTTTAAAAAACCCCATGTTTAAACAAATGAGAATTGCATTTCAACATCTGGTGACCAAAACAGCGCGCTTCAACCATTAATGGATGTGCGAACTAATCTTAAAGGATCAGCAAACTACTGGTTAAACATTTGGGAATTACATTACAAAGTCTGGTGCCCAGAACAGCGCCGTGTAACCATTATCGGATACGAGAACTAACTTTAAAGGATCAGATGACTACTCTGTTTAAATAAACGATAAATACAATAGGATGACTCGTGCCCATAACAGCGTACTTGAACCATTATTGGATTTAATCAAACTAATTTTAAAGGATCAGAACGCCCCCCCCCCAAAAAAAAAAACCCACACAAAAAAACAAACAAAAACAACAACAACCAAAAACCAAACAAAAAAACCCAAAGCCTTTAAATAGACGCCACTTGCATTACAATGTCTCGTGCCTAGAGTAGTGTGCTTGAATATTTTTTTTTTCAAATTTAAGAGAACTAATTTTAAAGGATAAGAAAAAACAAACCCTTTAAATAGACGACAATTGCATTACAATTTTTTAATCGTGTTCAGAACACTGTGCTTGAACCTTTGATAGATATAAGCATTAATTATAAAGGTTTATAAAGGACGATTTTTGGATACGCTAACCAATTTTGAAAGATCATTTGTTAACATACAGACGAATTACATTACCTGTGTGGTTATGAGAAGTACGGACAAGGTCACAATGAGAATCATGATTGTGACTGCTGTAGTGTACGGACTAACAGTGGATCCCGGGAGACTAGATAACGCTATAAAACACCAGTTATTATCTTCGTTCCTGGTGTGGTATTCTACAGCAATAAAGTCACGCATACCGAATTAAAAGAAGGAATTGCATTCATGAAATACAAAAATATCCCCATTTTAGTTTGAAAATGTCCTTTTTATGTAGCTGGTGAAGACTATATTACAAGACTGTAGTTATATTCTCTTTTCTTTTTGTCACTTACTTTAGTATTTTAAATAAATAAATAAGTAAATAAATAAATAAATAAATTTAAATAAATTTAAATAAATAAATAAATAAATTGATTAGAGGAAGGAAGGAAATATTTTATTTAACGACGCACTCAACACATTTTATTTACGGTTATATGGCGTCAGACCACATATATATTGCGAGAGAAAACCCGCTGTCACCACTTCATGGGTTACTCTTTTTTATTATCAGCAAGGCACCTTATATATGCACTATACCACAGACAGGATAGTACATACCACGGCTTTTGTTACACCAGTTGTGGAGCACTGGCTGGAACGAGAAATAGCCCAATGGGCCCACCGACGGGAATCGATGCTAGATCGATCGCGCATCAGGCGAGCGCTGTAGCACTGAGCTACGTCTCGCCCAAATTTATTAGAGGAAACATGCTTCTGAAATGAGGTTCTTTCGCACCAGTGACATTCATTAACAAACTGATACCTCGTGCTCATTGCCCGTCAATGACAGGGGAACCATTTGCAATATGGCTTATTAATACGATTTACGACGCTATGCCAAATTAGCTTGATTAATAATCTTCAACAACTACTGAACATAGAATATATCACGTATTGTGATAGTTATCTTTTGCTTGCAAGTGATGGCCACCTACACAAGAAACATGTTACTTGCAAATTGAATTGGGTCACAATTGGTTGAAATATCTCTGTGATTTCCCAGAGTGCGTGTAAATCTTGACCCAGAACATAACTCAGAAAGCAGCCAGGATGCACGCTCACTGTTAGTACAGTCTGGTTAAATCAGTCCCTTGTTGGTACTGTAATGTGGTCTCCGTATAACCAGTTCCCATCCTAGAGACGACAGTTGTTGATTACGTTGCAGAAACATTAAGTGATAAATGAGTCAATTTACAATACACACACACGCGCGCGCGCACACATGCACACGTACGCAGACACAGTCACACACACACTCGTACAGTCACACACATACACACTCGTACAGTCACACACACACACACTCGTACAGTCGCACACACACACACACACTCGTACAGTCACACACACTCGTACAGTCACACACACACACACTCGTACAGTCACACACACACACACACACTCGTACAGTCACACACACACACTCTCGTACAGTCACACACACACACACACACACACTCGTACAGTCACACACACACACACTCGTACAGTCACACACACACACACTCGTACAGTCACACACACACTCGTACAGTCAAACACACACACTCGTACAGTCACACACACACACACACTCGTACAGTCACACACACACACACACACTCGTACAGTCACACACACACACTCGTACAGTCACACACACACACTCGTACAGTCACACA